>NW_020954588.1:4882663-4912211 GCF_900497805.2 Vombatus ursinus
CACACACACACACACACACACACACACACACACACACACACACACACGAAAAATAGTTCCGTTCAAAACTTAAGATTCTGTACACCTGAACTTGGTTTGAGAGATCTGAAAATTTTAATTTTTCCACTTTTTAAAAAGAAGTTTCATATTCTACTATATATTGATGGACTCTTTTAGATGATTACTTATTTTTTGTTATTCCACTGTGACAGTCTTATATTGTTTATAGTTTTGCCTTATATTGAACAGACATGTCTCTCTGAAACTTCCACCCAGTGGTCCTGTTTCTGTCATCTGAACCCAAACAAAATCAATAGAAAATCTATCCCAAATGAAAGGCAGTCATTCAAACACTTGAAGAGAGTCCTCATATCTCTACTAAGTCCTCTCTTCTCCAGGCTAAATATCCCTGATTCCTAAAATTGATCCATCAATTTCTGGCATGGCTTCCAAGTTCTGCTGTCAGTGAACCTGTATTCAGAACCTGATTTTGACACTTACTACTTATGTGACCTTGGGTAAATCATTTAACATGCTTGGCCCTTTGTTTCCCAATCTGCAAAATGAGGGATTTAGATGGCATGTCCTCTGAGCTCCCTTCCATAAAGTCCTATATTCATAATCCTATGGACTTATCTTAGTCCTTCTCCCTAAGACCACCTCTAGGCTATCCGTGGCTTTCCTAAAATGTGGTATTGAGATCTGGACACATTACTCCAAATGTGATCTAACCAGATTTTTTCATCTGTGAAGACTCCCAGAACTTGCTTTGGGCACCATAACAGCCATTAATGACCATAAATGCATTATATTTGTTTTTCCCCCTCAGTGATTTCTTTCTACCATTTTTGGTTCATTTACCATCCTCTACCCTCACCCCAAGAAAGACTCTGACGTGATAAAACAAATAAGAAGTTGCTAATATTATTAGAAACCAAATAAAATGGATTCCATTTGGCACAAAAGCAAATGGAAGAAGCTGACTCACAAGCTAGTCAAACTACATTTGGAAAAATGCAAAGGAAGCAAAAAAGATAAACAGATCAACTCGGAAGCATTTATTTGATGTTGTCTTTCCAAGAATGTCTACAATGCTGAGATTAAAAGAAATCATTTCTTTTCCTTTACATACTTTTATTCAGGGAACGTAGACACAGTACAAAGCCTCGCTTCAGTGCCAAACTGTCAACTCTGTTTAATATTTAAGTTTAATACAATGTAAACTAAACATGTAGAAAGCCTTACTAGTACTAGGGCTGTTGGAAAATTCAAACTCATTTTTAATGGATCACTAGGCACACTGAACATTGTCTAGACTGATTTTTTCAGAGCTCTTTCAGATGATTCTTCATGTAACTGTAATCATGATGGAAAAGAGGAATGTGTTTATGTATGTGGACACTTTGGTGTGTGGATATACTTCATTTGTGTCATTTCTATTTAGAGTAAAATGGTTTTCCCATCACTGCAATTTATTTATTACTTTTTAAAAGCTGCCCTGGACAGACCACACCAGAACAGTATTCAGCTCTGAGCACTGTTTTAAGGAGAACATTGACAAATCAGCACGAGGCCAATGAAACAGTACGAGTAGTGAGAGGTCTGGAACTCCTGCCCCGTGAGGAACGACTTGGAGGAGGACTGGATGCTTAGCCTGGAGAAGACTTCAGTGACATGATATACCAAGAACTGATTCTGCTTGGCTCCCAACAGGAAAGCTGGAAACAATAGCTAAAAGTTAGAAAAAGGCAAATGTTAGCTCCGAATGAAGAAAGTTTTCTAAGAACTGCACTCGACCAGGCTAAATTTGTAAGACAGGGATTTCTCAAAGGCATGTTCAATAAAGGCTTCATTTACATGCCATTATTTGTCATGAATATTATAAAGTCCATTCACATAGAGGTCCCAAGTTTCTTCTAATTCTAACATTCTATGTTTTAAAGAATAATTGAGAAAGACTATTTTTAAAAGCCCTCTGGTTTTGTTTTAAGAAAGCAAGTTTTACTCAAGGGTTGCATATACATGTCAATTAGGTTTTTAATTCAGAGAAACTTGGGAGTACTATATGAACTGAGGCAGAACACAGTAAGCAAGACTAAAAGAACAATATACAGAGACTTTGTGTATGTATGTAGGTATGAATATGGATATGTACAGATGAATGTGTATATATGTATCTATAAGTGTGTGATACACATATATATAAACACATGTGGGTGTATATATTGTATATGTATATATATGGGGAGAGAGAAAGAAAGTTGTTCAGTCATTTCACTTGTGTCTGACTCTTTATGACCCCATTTGGGGTTTTCTTGGCAGAGATACTGGAGTGATTTGCCATTTCCTTCTCCAGCTCATTTTACAGATAAGTAAGTGAGGCAAACAGGGTTAAATGAATTGCCCAGGGTCACACAGCTAATAGGTGACTAAGACCATATTTGAACTAACAAAGATGAATTCTCACACACAGAAATATATGGATGTGTGTATGTGCATACACATGTATTTGTGTGTGTATGTATACATGAATACATATGGGTGAATGTGTAGATGTACAGATGTAAAGGAAAACAACCTTAGACATTGAATTCATATCAATATATAAACCAGTTTCACTCCAGAGGACTGATGATAAGCCATTCTCCCCCTTTTTTCCATCCAATCCAATAAAAATTCCAATCCCATAAACATTTGTTAAGTACCTTTTATGTGCCAGGCATTGTGCTAAGCACTGGGTATACAATTGATAAAAATAGAGATAGTCCCTGACCTTAAGGAGCTTGGAATCTAATGGGAGAAGATAACCCACAAAATGGGGACAGGAAAGCGGGTTGAAGGAAGAGCAAGGGGTATCTTTGTCTCTGGTATTGAAACCAGACAGAGCAGCAGATGCAGAGTACAGTAAGCCAAAATGTCTAGTTTCTGTTCTCTATAAAGGAAGACATTGGAAAGAGTATGGTGCCTTTCAGCCCTCCAATCAGAGGGGAGAGGAGACTGAGGGAGCTGGTGTCAGTCAAAGTCGGGCTAACAGTATAGTGTCAAGATTAGGGATGATGAACTTAACCTGGTTGGGGTATCTTGTTCTATGGAGTTGAAACTAGACAGATCAACACATGGAAAGTAGTAGAGAAGTGGTGGACAACAGGTGGAATGACATAAATACTGTCTGTAATGATTGATGGGATGGTTTGTTTTACTTAAATTTTACTACTTTGTAACAAGAGAAGATTCTCCTGTGTGTGTGTTGGGAGGGGATACAGGGGGTGTTATGGGAAAAACAAAAAAGAATTTTAAAAAATCTTTAAAAATTAGATTTCAGATAATAGACTCTTTTTTCATCAAAGGAATGAAGTTATTTATTGTTACACAGCTTCATATTGTTAAATAGTAGTGTACTGTACAGAGGAACACATTTTTGATTTACAAGATGTTAACAAAAGTCCAGGTACAAGGTTTCTTGCAAAGCAATGTAAGCACTTCCCAATGATCATCAACAGCTCTGCTTAAAACAGTCCATCCCCTTTTACTTCTGAAGGAATGCAGCTAAAGACAATGCCAAACATGGATGAGCATATGGCAATGTGACTTGGTAGTTCTATGTTTCATTTCACTGGTAATCTGATATTACCTGTAGCAGGATTGCACTGTGTGCATAATGAAAATGCACCCATCCCTCTGGGAGCTGACACAAATAAATAAGATTAAGAGACATTACCTAATAAGTAAGTGTCTAAAAGACATGAAAAGAATTCTCAAAAGAAGAAAAAGAGATGACAAAATCCACTTGAAATGGCCAAATCACTAAAAATCAAAGAAATTGAAATTATAACAACCTTGAAGTTGTCATTAGCTAAATTAGCTAATATGAGAAATATAGATGGGAAAACATTGTTGGAGGGGCTGTAGGATGGCAGGAATGTTAATTTACTACTCTCCAAAATTGTCAAGGATCTCTTAATTTCCACATCTGATGCTCTTTTCTCAATCCTCATTCTTCTTGACTTTTTTGAAGCATTCATTCATCACAGTTGACCACCTGCCTTCCTAGATGTTCTCTCTTCTCTAGGTTTTCACGCCACTTCTGTTCTCTTCCTTCTTATCTGACTGATCCTTCTTAGTCATCCTTGCTGGATCATCTGTACCCCATCCTTTAACTGTGAACGTACTTCAGAGCTTTCTTTCTTAATCTCTTTTCTCTATACATAATCTCTTTCTTAATAATCTAGTCAGTCCTCATGAGTTCAATCATCATCTTTATGCAGGTGATTTCCAGGTATATTTACAGAGTAGAAGCATCTTTCTTGACCTTGAGCACCCCATCCATTCTTGGATGTTTCTAACTGCAAGTTCCTAGAGACATTTCAAACTCAACATATCCAAAACAAAGCTTATTACCTTTCTCCTAAAAAACATGCCTCTTCCTAATTTGTTTATCTATGTTAAAGCTATCACCATCCTTCAAGTCACCCACATTCAAAAGGCGTTGTAGCAAAGTATCTTTTCATTCCCTCTCACCTTCCATATCCAATTAATTGCCAACAGTTCTCACATCCATTCCTTTTTCTCCACCATCCTTATTAAGCCTTTATCACTTCCTGCCTGGAATATTGCAATAGCCTCCTAATTGACTTCCCTACCTCAAGTTTCTCCCTTCTCTGACCCATTCTGTACAGCTACCAAATTGATATTCTTAAATATTCGAACTCATGAAGATGCATCTTTCTGATTCCAAGCCCAGTGCTCTATCCATTGTGCCATCTAGTTGCCCCAAAACAGAGGTCTAACTCTGCTCAAAAGTCCCAGAGGCTCCCTCTTGCCTATAGGGTAAGTTATAAATTACTTTGCTTGGAATTTGTCTCCTTATCTGGTTCCAGCCTACCTTTCCACAACTGTTATATGGTGACAGATGGTATGGGTGATATAAGTACACATAAGGCTGCTTGGCCAAAGTTATAACCACCCGCATTTGACTCTATCCCCATTTATGCAAATAGACAGAATGCAGCAGGCCATCATATAAATAATGAATTTATTAACCTGTTAGAAGATGTAGTATTTAATTTGATCACTAGATGATACTACCCTCAGGCTACCAGCCCAATGGTTGTATCAGAAGGTAGGGAATGTATGCCTTTTGCTAATGGCAGTGGACTCCCTTATTGCTCCCCAGGTGGCATTCCAAAATACATGAGTAATGTTCTCTCCTCTCTCATCTATGGGTTCTCCCCAGAGCTCTCATCTACAGTTGGCTTCAGGTTCTACATAGATCTGAAGAGATGACCCAGAATATGGCTTAAAAATGTTCAAACTGGGACAGCTAGATGGCACAGTGGATAGAGCACTGGCCCTGAAGTCAGGAGGACCTGAGTTCAAATCCAGCCTCAGATCAAACACTTGACACTTACTAGCTGTGTGACCCTGGGCAAGTCACTTAACCCCAATTGCCTACAAAAAAAATGCTCAAACTAGGAAATCCCTCTCATTTCTGGTCTGAGCCCCTAAAACCCACATTTGGAAGTTTCACTTCTTATTCGTGTCCTCTCAAATAACTAATAAGTAAGCATTCATTAAGCTCTTTATGACAGGCACTGTGATAAGTGCTCAAGATGCAAAGAAAATGCAAAAATAGCACCTGCCATCAAGGGGCTTACATTCTAATATGGGAGACAATATATACAGTCATTTTTATATAAAATATACATCTACAGTGGATGGAAGTTAGCCTTAGAAATACAAGTATGTTCGTGTAATTCAAAAATTGACTTTAATGACCATGTGATTTATTGAAATACCATAAGGTAATTCAAAATGTAACATAACAAAACAAAAATGTAAAACCTTTTCCAGTGGTTGACTGCAGAACTACATGGGCAATATCTATTCCATTTTCTTTTACTCCTCCCAAGTGATAGAAGGGATGAGAGGAAGAAATTGAAGAAGCTAGCAAATTTTAGAACTTACTGAGATTTCCTTGGACGTCATTCCAAGAAAAGACCAAGAATAGGGGATTGGCAAGTTTGGGAGCTTGCCAAGCCCAACAAGCATTCCATGATTCTGGGAGAGTGGGAGCCCCACTAAATGTTGGTGCACAGCTCTCCCTAACCATGACTGGAATTCTGGGCGTAGTCATCTCAATAGGCTTGAATCCTCTTCAATCTACCCTTTCTTTAGACTGCCCATTCTTGTGGGCTATAGATTTGCAGTGTTACAGTTCCCATACTAGCCTTATATTTTTCCAAGATCTGCACTAGTCAGCTATAAACCTTAGTTCAGCTGCTTAGTAGTACCACCCATAATGGAATCCCAAAGGGTGTCTCAGGCCCTAAACTTCAAAATCTGTGGCAAAGAGTGTCTTCAAGAAAAACAAAAGGAAATGGAAACCCAAGAATGCTGAGAATTGTGTTTGTGTGTGTATGTGTGTGTGTGTGTGTGTGTGTGTGTGTGTGTGTGAGTGAGTGATGTGTGAGTGTTCCCTGAAGCTTCCTGAACCATTAACCCTAGTCATTTGGGGAAAGAACTATAAAAATGCTCTCTCTCACTCTCTCTTTTTCTCTCTCATCTCTCTATCATCTATCTATCCATCTCTATCTATATATAGATATAGATACAGATACAGATATAGATATAGACATTGATACTACCCAGCCAATCTGGTCTTGGTTTTGTTCCTCATACCCAACAGCTGATTTCCTACCTCAATGTCTGCCATGTCCTCAGTGTCTAGAATATACTCCTCCTTTTAGAATCCTTGACTTCCTTCAAAGTGAAGCTGAAATGACGCCTCCAACATTACAGCATTTCTAGAAGTTATCCAGGGACAAATGTCATTATCACATGTCAATGCTTAAATTGCATAACCACAATGACTATTTGGATCATTTTCTCTGGCTCTGTCTGTCTGTCTCTCAATTATATATAGTTGAATTTGCATTAAAAATATTGCCTTTTTCAGGACCCACTTTTACCAAAATAAATTATTAATAATGATAACTGACAGATATAGTAGTAGTCTATAAGGTTTGCAAATTGCCTTACTTACATTAGTTCAATTAAACCTCAAAAGAATCATGTTAGGTAGGTAGTACAATTATTAACCTCATTTTACAGATAAGAAAACAGGCTTGGAGCAGTCAAGTGACTTATTCATAGTTACACAGAAAGTGCCAAACGGAGGATTTGAACCCACATCTGCCTGTCCTATGGGCAGGTAGGTGGTACAGTGAACAGAGTGCTGGGCCTGGCATCAGGAAGACTCATCTTCATGAGTTCAAATCCAGTTTCAGATACTTACTAGCTGTGTGACTCTGGGCAAGTCACTTAACCCAACCTCCCTCACTTTTCTCATCTGTCAAATGAGCTAGAGAAGAAAATGGTAAACCACTCCAGTATCTTTGCCAAGGAAACCCCAAATGGGGTCACAATGAGTTAGACATGATTGAATAACACCTGTCTGATTCAGTACTTTCTACCATACTAGGCTGTTCTTTTTCATATTATATCATTGACATCCATCACCAATTCAATTCAATTTAATAAACATTTATTAAGTGCCTACTATATGCCAGGCATTGAGTTTCATTGTGAGGAAAAAAGGAAAAAGAAAGATAGTTGTTGCATGCTAAATGGATATTGTTCTTTAGAGTTGCAGATGGAGACCAAGGTGAGCTGCAAGTTCAATTTCTGACCTCCATAAAACCTTTAGGAGGAGTCTAGCACTCCACCACCAACCTTCCAATCAGGGAGGCCAAGAGGCTGAGGGAGCTGGTATCCAAGAGGCTTGACTTGTATCATGGCAAGGAGATTAAAAGTGATCAGCTTATCCTAAGAGGGACTTACTGTTCCAAGGAGATCCAAGCAGAGCTGCAAATGGCAAGAAGCCAAAAACAGGAAAGGAAAGGGAGGGAAAGCAACCTGAAATTCACTTTTCTAAATATTTACTAATTTAAGAGGTAATATTATTTTGCAACTTGTGAAGGTATCCTTCTCATTTTTATAAAACAGATATATCCCAGAAATGTGGGCAACAAAACAAATTTCTGTGAAGTATATTTATTTTCTCCATTACTTGTCATTATGAATCTTACCAGATTTTCATTAAAAAAAAATCTGAAATCAGCAGAATGAAATCTATATACAGAATGACTTCATGGAAGAAGGAAGGAAGGAAGGAAGGAAGGAAGGAAGGAAGGAAGGAAGGGAGGGAGGGAAGGAGGGAGGGAGGGAGAGAAAAAGGGAGGGAGGAAGAGATATAAAGAGGGAAGGAAAAAGGGAAGAAGAAACACATACCAGAAATGTTGGCAACAAAGCAAATTTCTGTTTAGTGTATTTACTTTCTCCATCGCCTGTCATTATGAAACTAACCAGATTTTTATTTAGAAAAAAAAACAACCTTTGAATCAGCAGAATCAAAATTACATGCATAATAACCACAGTACATGAAAGAAGAAAAAGGAAGGAAGAAAAGAAAAGAAGGACAAAAGGAGGGAGGAAGGAGGGAGAGAGGGAAGGATATAGAAGAAAGGGAAGGCCAAGTGACCTAAAGTGGTAGTATTTTAAGACAGGCTTGGAAAAAGAACAGTATTTTCTTTGTAAGTTTATTTGTTAATTTTGTCTTAGAGTTTGGTGTCAAATTTTATTCCTCATTTTACATCACATTTGATTGTTTTGTCATATTTGGTTGTTCTGATTAAAATAGTAATAATAACAATAATAAAAATAACACCCTCTCCTCCCCAAAAAAATTACTAAGTCAAAAGCCTCTGATGGGAAGCAAATAAATTGGTGGCTAGTCCCGTGGTATTTTGGAGACTAGAGTATCACATCAGACCTGTGTGTGCTGGGAACTGAAGTCTCCACTGAGCAAATTCATTCTTCCTTTTCACACTTTTTATGACATTAAGCTCCACCCTGCATCACTGGCCACCCTGTTAATTTCCTTGAATCTTAAAAATAAAAATTTTCAGTCTGAGAATCCCTTGAAAACACCTTTCTGATTTTCTCTCTTTTTTTTAATCCATTACTTACATATCTGGCTTTTCCCCCTCCTATATGCATATGTAATATCAACAAACTGCAATTCTACCCTTAGCCAACACCCAGACCCTGTACACCTATGTGAAATTCCCTTCAGTATAAGATTTAAGGTTATGGAGGTTTAAAAAAAAGGCTTAGCTCTCTACTTTGGATTCAGTAAGCTTTCAAATTTTTACTTTCTTACCATTCCAAATCTCTTCTCCACAAAATCTTTTATTTTCTATTATCTCTATTATCTCTATATATCTATCTCTATATCTCTATCTCTACTATCAGTTTCTTTAATTTTGTTCTTTTTTCTGACAAATGAATTTTCATTTATTTCTACTCTCTAACCCCCTGAAGAGAAAAAATACCCATGGTGAGCGAGCAGAAAGCATCTCTATTCAATTGCTTCAAATACTATACAGATCAGAATGGAAATTCCATTTTGGATCCTGGGAGACAAGTTAGGGAGCTCTGATTTGTCCAGCTGTAATAAGTCCAAAGGCTGAATAATGTTCCTCCCTTAAATTAGTGTCAGAAATAACTCAGAGTAAATTTATTTTGTGGCTCCTTTCTATCCTATTCATTCAAGTATCTTGAGTTAAACTAGGAGATCTATAAAATCATAACATAATACCCCACTGATATTTTTAGAGCCAGTCAGAGGACACAATTAGCTTAAAACAAAGGCATTCAATCATAGTGACTAGACTTGTGCTGTCTCTACCAGAGCTAAGGCAGCTCCATCCACCCTTTGGGGTTCTAGGGTACTCTGGAGAAGAAGGAAATTTGAGGGTGCCTCTTCTTTGACACTGGCTCAAGCTTCTATTAATGGTGTTTCCCCATTGCTAGGAGACAGTCACTAGTGCCCCTGTTCCATTTAACTACTTAAAATCAACTAGCATCCTTCTCAGTCACACTCAGGGCCTCCAATTATATAGATATGATCTTAGAGGGACTTTGTCCCATATTTACATTATTTAGCTCCTACTAAGTGTGAGATGTTATACTAGGTGCTGGGGTTACAAGGACAAAATTGAAACTGTCTTGGATGCCAAAGAGAATATATTGTGTTGAATACATTATATGATTCTGCTCAATCTTTGGATTTTCTACCATTCTTCCTACTTTTGTATACCATCTTTCCAATGCACTTGACCACCCTAAACCTTATCTCAGCAAATGGATCCCACATTTGGCTAATATGTTTTGCATGTCTTCGCATTTATAATTGATATGATGCTGGCCTTCTCAATGAATGGGGGAGGGGTTGGAAGGAGAGAATTTGGAACTCATTTTTTTAAATGAATGTTAAAAACAAATAAAAAATTTAAAGGAAAAACAAAGAAATGTCCCCCATTATAGTTTTACTATCTATTCTCCCTTGAAATTTACCTGTTTTCTTTATGTATTTAAATGCTATGCCATTTGGTGCATATGTGTTAAACATTGATATTATTTCATTGTCTATCATAGCTTTCAGTATAAAATCATATTTCCCTGTTTTTTCTAAGATAAAATAAATAAAATGTCAATTTCTTAAATTTTTGGATTAAAGAAAAAAGTAAAATGTCCCCCAAAGAACTTTAATCACATGTCTTTAATTGTTCCGTCTCTCCCCTCACTTTCCTACTTTAGTCTATACACAGCTATTTTCAAATGAATGTTGAGTGTGGACAATTTCCAGGGTCAGCAAAGTCAAAATCCTCTACGTAGTCTATAAAAGACAACTTTTCTGGGGGTAGACATTTTAAGGACTGTAGAGAAATGCTAGCAGACTCAAAGTCAATAAGCATGACCTCAATCATTAAGATGGAAATAGAAAGTAGAGAGACTTTAATTTAGAGACTAATAATTAAGCGATGGAAGTTTGAGGCTATTAATAAAATATTCACTGATAAAATATCCATAGAACTAAGTACTGGAAAGAAGAGTATTAACTATACATATTTCCTTATGGCCAAGTGGTTGATTTTTGACAGAATTTTTTAGGAATAAAGAGAGAATAAGCAAAATAATTTTCTTTAATTTTCAAATGTTTTCTGACAGTGCTATGCATATAGCTAGATCACAGGTGGGAAACTTGTGGCCTTGGTGACCCTCTAGATCCTCAAGTGTGGCCCTCTGACTGAATCCAAACTTTATAGAACAGATCCCCTTAATAAACCTATTTGTTTTGTAAAACTTGGACTCCTTCAAAAGCCCATACCCAAGGACCTAGAAAGCCACATGTGACCTGGAGGCTACAGGTTTTCCACCCCTGGTCTAGACAATAACAATAACAAACTATGGGTACCTCATCTTCCAAAGGACAAGAAACTGAATGGGTAAGAAGCAAATTGTTAGGAAAAGACTGTGTATGTATACATGAAATCAATTAAAATGAGTGAAATCACATGGCTGAAACAGTCTTGCCTATACTCAGTACTTGAGCTATGAAGCTTTTGCCAGTCTCTTCTGATCAATTGGATATCAGCACACCATAGATGTTTCCCTTCATCTGAACTTGGAATTTCAGTTGGAGAAAAGTCTTTCTAATTATGTAAGTCTTCTCATTTTTCATACCACCCTCCCTTCCCAACCAGGTTTGGTTTCTCCTGTCTCTCTAAAAAATGTGTGCATTTTTCGACCTATTTCAAATCCCACACGCTTTTTTCCTCCATGGGGGGAGAGGGAGAAGAGGGTAATGTATAAGGAAAGAAACAAACAAACAAAGAGGGAGGGAAGAAGGAAGGAAAAAAGGGAGGAAGAAAGGAAAGATAGGGAAAGAGGGAGGGAGGAAGGAAGGAGGGAAGAAAAAGAAAGGAAAGAAGGAAAGAAAGAAGGAGGGAAGGGAAGGGAGAGTAGTAGAAGCATTTTATTAAATGCCAAAAGTAACTTTGAAAGTTACATAGCAAATGTATTATAAAGTTAAAAAGAAAAGCATGCTGTATATTATAGAGATTCATGATGCTTTTCTGTTTTGCCACCTATGTGGAAATACAAATTTTATTTGGTATTTGACAAATTCAAAATTTTTAAAAATTGCAATTAAAAAGCCTACCCACCATTTTCATTTTGCCTTCTCTTATTACTTTAGTTAGAAATAACATTAGTATAGTAGCTGTATAAGCCTATAGTACTGATTTCTGTCTGACCCATATGTTGTTAGTACCAATTAGATCATAAATACAGAACTATGTATTACACTACTGTTTCCTCCTCATTGTCTAACATGTACATTGTACACACAGATACTCAACAAGTGCTTGTTCAGATAGCATGACATTTTGAGTAGAAGAAAGGCCTTGGAGTCAGGATGATCTGGATTCAAGTCCTGCCTTTCACATTCTGGTTGTGTGACCATGGGCAAGTCAGTTAACCACTTAGTATTCCAGGTGATTTTCTAAGATCACAAATGATAGATTAGTGGAAATAGAAGTTCCCACATGGAGAAAAAAAAACTGTGTTGAATGAGTGAATGAATGCCTGCATGATTAGACTGCAAAAGTCTTCTTCAATACCAAAGATAATACAGGAGCACTCTGACAATGCTGAGAAATCCACAACTAATCAAGTATTTATTAAACATTTACTATGTTCTAGGCACTGTTCTAGGTGCTGGACAGTACAAATAAAACCTTAAACAATCTCTACTCCTAAGGAACTTGCATTCTAATAGAAGAAACAGGGATATCTATAAGTACATACAGAATAAATATAAAGAGAACAAATACAAAGCAATACAAAGTAATTAAATATAAGACTGTGTTGGGGGGTACTTGCAGATCAGGGAAGGTCCCGTATGGAAGATTGTGCTTGAACTGCATCTTAAAGGAAGAGGAAGGATCTATGAGGTGGAGGTGAGGAGGCAGTATATATCCAGGCACATGGCACAGCCATTGCAGAGAAGCTGGAATATCATATCTGAGAAACAGTGAAAAAACCATTTTGACTAAATGGTGTCAGGATATTAGGAGACACCCTGTTTTCCAGAGCTAAGATTCAGCCAGCCCTGAGCTTGACATAACAACAATCCTTTGCTCTCACCCTCTGGCAAAATCACATAATTATTCTGTTGCTTTAACAAGCACCAGGTGTTCTCTGTCCCTGGCATATGTGTCTAATATGCCTCCTTGCTTGCAAGCCATTTTCCTCATTTTGAAATTACACTTCTGTTTGATTGCTGAATCTCCTGTCTCTAGACTGCTCTGTTCAGCTCCAGACATCCACAGTTTAGAGGCCAGTTCAGTCCAGTTGACAATGGCAAAGTGTGGGAGTGAAATTAATATCCAGTGAGGCTGGAAAGACCATTTGGGTCAAAATGTGAAAAATTTTAAAATCTAAAGAGGAGTTTATATTTGATTCTAGAGGCAATAGGAAACCGTTGGATTTGACTGAGTACAAATGTAACAAAGTCAGATCTAGGCTTAAGGAAAATCACTCAGGCAGCAAAATAGAAAATAAGCCGAATTGGAAAGAAAATTGAGGCAGGGAAACTAATTAGGAAGTTGTCACAATAATCTAAAAGAGAGGCAGTGAAGACCTGAACCAAAATGATAGTTGGATGAATAGAGTGAAAAGTTAAGAAACGAGAGATATTGTGTAGGTAGGAATTTTCAAGCTAACTTCCCCCAAATCTTTGAAAGTCATGATAATGTGGTTGAATATCTCACTGAGTATGTGAAATATCTTAGGTTAACAGTAATTCTTGTAGAGTATTACAGTTTTTTTAAGACATTCTTTAATGAAAATATTAGACATGATGCATCCAGAGCTATTGTGAAACTCATTGAGAAGGCATGGTTAATTTCACTCCAGTGGAATCTCAATGGATTGAACACAATCAATATTGTGGAAGTAAATCCAATAGTATTAATAATAATGAATGTAGAACAACATCCTTCATGTAATCTGTTAATAAGGTTATTTGACTTCCTCATGGATCACCAGCCAGATGATGTTTGCTGAATGCCAAATTGTTTTTTTGGATTTAATAAAAGATCATTGTACTTCAGTATAAACATCAGATAATCTGAACAAGCTGAATACTGCTGGCAAACCCTCCAGACTCCATTTTTGTTGTTGTTGTTTTTCCAAAACATCAGATTCAGAGGATGATAAATATGGAACCTGCAATGCAAATACTCTGTCATGAATGCTGTAGATTCATATCAAATAACCATTCTGCAAAAATGGCTCACGGAACCATTTTCAGCCTGCTGAATTCCTAAGCAAGGTTTTTTTTTTTAAACAAACTTTTCAGAACACACTCAAAACAAAGGAATGACTTGCAAAGATCCAAATTCCAATAGATTCCAGCTGTTCGTATTTTTATGGCTAATCTATCAGTAGTAGTGAGTTCCTGTGGTTACAGTGAGAGATCAGGCAATCTGACTCAGGCCATATGCCAGGCTCCACCACTGGCTCACTGTGAGATTTCTGAATAAGACACAATTCTCAGGGATTTCCTTATGAGGAAAATATTTTGTATGTCTTTTCTGGACTTTAAAATATCAAAACGTCAGAGTAACTCCTTCAAACCTTTAGTAAAATGCACGGTGCATTATAGACTAACTCTGTTACTCCCAGCTTCTATTCAGTCTAAGGGATTCAAATCCTGTCTCTGCAAAATCTACTAACAGTGACTGAGCATAGGTAAGTAATTTGGGTGACTGATCAACTTTCTAAAACTACATACATTTGTAGTTAAGTTGTAGAACTGTATAACAGAGGGAATTTCCATCCTGAGAGTTTCCTAGGCCAATGAAATTGCAGTCTGGACCAAAAAAAAATGTTTTGTTGAACATAATTTTGTAGAACTGTAGAATTTCTGAGCTTGAAGAATCCCTGGCTGACCCAATGGAATCTGATCCAACCTTCTTATTTCCCAAATAAGCTAAAGCAGAGAGATGATGGAGGGATGGATTCTGCTCAGAATCTGCTTCATAGATTTCAAGCTAAGGTATATGGTGACATTTTATTATCTTCTACCTTAAAAAAATCCTTAAAATGCTACAATAATATATAAATATATACACATATACATGTATGTATGTATAACTTGCCAATCACATCACTACATGCCACTAATGGCGTAAGAGGGAAAAAAAACCAACACAGAATTAAGAGTCAGAGGAGCTGGATTCAAAGGCTGTTTCTACCACTGATTATCTGCATGACTATGGCAGGTTGAATGGTTTCTGGTTCCTTTTTTTTGTGGTTGTTTGTATTTTGAAACTGGGTCTCCCCATCTCACCCAGGCTAGAAAGAACCACCTCTTCTGGGTCCAATCCAATTACTGATGGATTTGAGAATTTGACCTGTTCCCTTTCTCACCTGGGTCCATTCATCCTTCCTTGGGTAGCCTGGTGCCTCTCCCTCTGATCCTTGGGGGAAATCACCATATTAATACAGACTTAGTGCTGCCCACTAATCAACTTAGCCTACAGCAACTCAGGACTCCTCGGCTCAAGCCATTCACCAGGCTCAGCCTCCCCCAATAGCAAGGATTATGAGCATGTGCTGCCATGCTCAGAAAAAAAAAAGACTACTGAAGTCTCTTCCACTCTAAAGCTCTAGTTAGACCTAATTCCCAGTTAAAAGCATAGGCCTATGTGCCTTAAGAAGAATTGAGGAGGGCAACAGATATCAAAACCGTCAACTCCTTATGTCACAAGTAAACTTCCTCCTGCTATGTGTAGGCAACCCAAAATCTTGAGGAAAAGCCTCTTCAGGGGCAGCTAGGTGGTACACTGTATAGAGCACTGGCCCTGGAGTCAGGAGGACCTGAGTTCAAATCCAGACTCAGACCCATAATACTTACTAGCTGTGTGACTCTGAGCAAGTTAGTTAACCCCATTGCCTAGCAAAAAAAAAAAAAAGCCTCTTCAGAGTCCTAAGGGTAGGGGAGAAGGAAGAATCTACTTATTCCTATTCAAGATAAGAATGTGACCAGAAGGAAATGGGGACTGAAAATTAAGGCACTGCGATGATTTGTACAAGATCTGTGATACACACATACACACACTCACAGCGGGAGAGAGAGAGAGGAAGCCATTCAGTATAATTTAGGCCACAGGAAACAATTAAAATGTTGTCTAGAGTTTATAACATCTGATCAAAACCAATGAACTGCATTAAATTGTGAAAAAGTGCCAAGGAAGGTTTCAGCAACTGCAATGCCCATATAGCATTCTCTTCCAGAGAAATGACTTCATTAAATAATGATGTCTGTTCTTGAATATTTCAAAATACTCTGTGTTCTCAATAAACTCCTAGTTGCAAATCTAATTTTTGTCCAAACTAACCATCTACTTTTGCTTCACCCATCCCCATCTTTGATTTATGTTTCAAGCTTTGTATTTTGTGTTATTTGTCAAGCATAAATTTTGCCTTGAAGGGCTATGGTATATCTTTTTTAAAAAAAATTGTTTCATTTTGTTTGCAGCATACAACTTAACTCAGCCCCTACAACTGGTGCCACACAGAAGATATTTAGCTATTTGTGGGCCTATTGTCCATTGATTTCCTCTTTCAAAGGGATGGTGAATGATTGTTCAAGCAAGATATTTACCACCAATCAGTCCCTGTTCCATAGTACCATGTAAAAGAAACTTTTCAGTATAATCACACACATTACACAAGCCTGGAGCCAGCTAGTTAATTCGCTTTTGAAGCTATCTGAGTGAGGAGGAAATGGTTGTAGGAACGTGGGAAGTCCTATCTCAGTTTAATGCAAGAGAAAAATGAAAAGATGAGGTAAGGAAACAAAAGGGTAGAAGACCTCAGACCATAACTCAAGACTGGAAACACTTTCAAAGGACAACCAATCCAACCAATCCAGCTGTCTCATTTTATAGATGACAAAACTGAGTTTCACAGATGTTATGTGATCTGTGTCAGACATGGGCTTTGAACCAAAGACCTATTGGGAGGAAGAAAAAAAAAAGATCAATTACCAGGGCATGGAAATTTCATGCTGAAAATGGTATCTTTACTAATCACCCCTATAATTTACTAATTAATGATTTAATTCTTTCTTCCATTCTAAAAAAAATAAAACAAAAACAAAAACAAAACACCATCCAGGGATGGCAATGGGAAACAGTATATAAATTCTAGATGTTGTGTGCATGAGGACAGCTAGGTGGCCCAGCGGACAGAATGAAAGACTTGAAGACAGGAACACATCTTCCTGAGTTCAAATCTGACCTCAGACATCTACTATCTGTGTGACCCTGGGCAGGTCACTTAACCCTGTTTGCCTCAGTTTCTTCATCTGTAAAATGAGCCAGAGAAGGAAGTGGCAAACTACTCCGGTATCTTTCCCAAGAAAACCCCAAATGTGGTCACGAAGAGTCAGACAAGACTGAAACAACTAAAGAACAGTAACAAACCAAGCATGAATGGTGATGTGGTAATTTAAAACATCATTACTCCTCATTTGGAAATTATTTCCTTGTTTCATTTTGGTTATAAAAGGGGTAAGGTACTGTTTTTATCTCCTCTAATAAAGCCAGGGCCAAGGCTGAGCAGACAAATCTGTAGGCACACACACCCATTCTGTGCCTTCTTCTCTTCCCATTCTGGGTTCCCCCCTCTCCATGGCTCCTCCTTCTCTACTCTATTACATTAGTCTTTATTTTTCTTAATGCTTACTACAAAAAACTTGTTCTCAGGAAATCTCTATAAGCTCATTCAAACTGTGACACAAACAACTGATGAACTCAGTGTGCTACTTCTTCCAAAAGCATTTGTATATCAATAAAGGTAACAGGGTTTAATAGACTATATTACATAACACATTGTATCATAATAGAACAGCTGTTCATTTTAAAGAAAATGTTAGAAAAAATTTAGATTGTTAAATTGAATGCTTGACATGCTTTCTTTTTATTTTTTATTTTTATTTTTTGGAATATTAAGTTTTTTTATTTTAATTTTCAATTTATGGAATAAAACAAACATTTCCATAACATAGTATATTTTTAAAAAAGAGGATTACACATGAAACTGCAACTCTGTTATGTACAACTTTCTAGTCCTTTTAAATATATAATAAAGTTATCATATCAATTTCATTTTTTTTTTCTGGAGACATCTGGTAAATGTTTGCAAAATTAATGAGATTAGATTTTTTTTTCACCAGCTACTAGCCCTTTAAAGAATCATTACTGCTAAGATGCAATACTGCATAGGAGAAAGTGTGCAAGAAAGATCTGGGTCTGGGAAGACCTGGGTTCAAGTCTATGTGTATTGCTTACTCTGCTGTGTTGTTACCCTGGGAAAGTCACTTGAGCTCCCTGAGCTTCAGTTTTCTCCTCTGAAGAAGGGAGATAATATTTATCCAAATCTAGTGAAGTTGTATTATGAGCAAAGAACTTAAAGCAGGGCTTTTAAAATTGAATTTTGCTTTATTTGAAAATCTACTTTCTGTTCAACTTATCTTCCTCTTACCACTGAGAAAGCAAAAACAAAAACAAAAACAAAAAACTTTGTGACAAACATGCATAGCCAAGCAAAACCAATCCCCTCATTGGTCACATCCAAAAAATTAGAGCAGAGCTTCTTAACCTGAAATTCTGGAACTTATTTTTAAAAAAATCACTAACTCCATTTTGATAGAATTGGATTCCTTCATAATCCCATATATTTTATTTCATTCATTTAGAAACATAACTCTGAGAAGGGGTCCCTAGGTTTCACCAGCCTAGCTTCCAAAAGGGCCATGACACTAAAAAGGTTAAGAACTCTTAAAAGTACTATGTAAATAGAAATATTATTATCAAAAACCCAGCAAATCACTTTATTCTAATATACAGGAATTCAGCATATAATCCAGGGAGTTTAAGAAATGTTTGTTGAATTGAATTAACCTTAAAGTTATAATGAAATAGTTGACTTTAATATCATACTTTACAATTTACAGTTGAAAATTATATCGGTATGTGTCAAATAAATGGGCAGCTAGGTGGCTCAGTGAATAAAATGCTGGCCCTGGAGGCAGGAGGACCTGAGTTCAAATCCAACCTCAGATGCTTACTAGCTGTGTGACCCTGGGCAAGTCACTTCAACTTGTTTCCCTCAGTTTCTTCACCTGTAAAATGAGCTGGAGAATGAAATGGCAAAACATTCCAGTATCTGTAAAAAAAAAACAAAACCCAAATGGGGTCACGAAGGGTTGGTCATGACTCAAACAACTCAACAACAAGAAGAAAAAGGGAAAAATGGGAGAAAATTGTATTCGAAAATATAAAATACAATGTAAGTGCTGAAACACTAGTTCATAGGGAGAGATACCTACAAACAGTGGCAGAAAGATAGAGACAGAGGTAAGTATTCCAACAGAGAGAAGTACCGTATTGCATTGCATTCCAAATTCACTAACATGACTAATGAAAAGTTGAAGGATATTTAAATAAAAGAAACCTGGGATCTGTAGTTGCCCTCTCACCTGGAGCCAGAGTGAAGCAGTTCATTCTCAGGAATTTTCCTTAGGAACTGGGCTTCTTTTGAAATTATAAATTTTCAAAGAAAACCTGCCAAGGCTTTGTATTACACAGTGAGCTCAGTCAGGAAGGCACCAAGGCCAGCAGGGGAAAGAACCCAACAACCATCCTCCCAAACACAAGGCCCCAGAAATGACGTAATATCAGAACAAAGAATATAAGGGCACCACCAACTTGAGGAAGTCATGGAAATGAGTTAGGGATCCAAAAGTGAGGGAGTAAGACTTCTTTGTGGAATTCCAAGACCCCCAAGCTTCTCTTCTTATCTGCATAAATTTAGGGTCTGCTGTGTTTTTCCAGTTTTAACATGTATCTCTAGTCAAGACTACAGCTTATAAGAATTGCCTGCATTGTTAGAGATCACGATAATTCAGAAATATCTTGCCACAGGCATAACTAAATTATAATGTTCAAGTGCTAACACGATTCTTCTTAAAAATTGAACAAAGAAGAGAGTAGTTTTAATTCTCCTGCAAATAGCCTTTCAGTGCACAATATTATGCTACCAAGATATCCTTTAAAATAGATATTCTTTTAAAAAGCAGAAATACATGTAAGATTGCTTAGCTTAGCATCAGGATTTATTGAAATTTCCGGACTTTGCCCTCAAGGCATTTTTTTCATTTTAGGGATGTCTATTATTTATTGCAGTTCTTGTAGTGTTGCTTATAATTCACAAAATATATAAAGCACATGCAAACAATAATCTTTCATTGAAAAGGAAACTCTTACTTCCATTCTGAATAGGAGTCTTACTTAAAAAAATAAGCCTCAATCCGTAATTACTAGTATTTTTGAAATGCACTCAGTGTGTGCAAAATACAGACTTATATCTTCAACAATACCTAGCCCAGTGCCTTACATATAGGAGGTGTTTAATAATAATAATTTCTAAAAAGCATGTTGATTTGATTTGAGATAGTAGGTTCCAATTAGATTGGTGATCTCAAGAGGTAGCTCTCTTATCCTAGTATTGAATGGTTAGTGTAGCTCCACAGAAGTCCTACTTAGGTGCTTTTTGGAGGCAACAATTAGATTCCCAAAGGCTATGCTGGCAAAGTGTAAATTCTTGAAGGATGAACCGAATTGGGAAAGCTTTAGGAAGGGCTTGGAAAGAAACTATGGGATCCATTTGAGGAGCTCCCAAGCTCATCTCAGAAAGGCTTATCATTATAAGGTTGGCCACTAGGTAATGAATGACCAAAAAAGTTCTATCAATCTATAAATACATCAAAATGCAAAATGGTGCTCTGTCCTTTTGCTTCTGTAGGCGATGATGGTGGAATGCTGGAAAGGGGTAGGGAAAGAATTCTAAACATTACACATCAAACATTGATTTAACTATTGGTACTGTTAACATAGCACCCCCCACCAGGAAGCAACAAATTGAGACCCTTCTGGAATAAATAAATCACTGACACAGTGGTTATAGCTTATTCCGGTACAGTAATGTCCTTTTTGGTCTCCCTGGTTCAAGGCTCTTGCCTTTCCAGTCTTAATTGGCCCTTGGTACCAGTTCTTTGCTCCTTCCTCAATATCAGCTTGAAGGGAGGTCACCATCATAGTACCTGTAGAAATTTTTGTCAATTGGCCCTTGTGCTTTTCAACATTTTTATCAATGACATAAAAGGTAGCTATGTTAAGTTGGTAGAACACATGAAACAGAGAGATAAAAAACAGGTTGGATGATAGAATCAGTTTCTTAAAAATATCTAGATAAGTATGAACAAAGAGCCAGGACTCAACTCTAGAAAGATAAAACAAAATGGGGATAAATATAAAATCTTACACCTGGGTTCAAAAAAATTGCATAAATACAAGAGAGAAGAGGCATGGATAAATAATAGTTTATTTGAAAAAGATCTGGGATTTTTAGTGGAGTGAAAAGTTCAGTCAAGAGTAAAATATGGTGGTCCTGAAAGCTGGCAAAGTCTTAGGCAGAATAAAGAGTGGTAGAATGTCCAAAATGAAGGAGGTGACAGGCTTACTGTACTGTTCCCTGTTGAGACCACATCTATAGCATTATCTTTAATTCTGGGCCCTACATTTAAGGAAAGACATCAGCAAATAGGAATGCATCCAGAAAATGGTAGTCAGGGGACTGGAGACAATACCACATGAGACTTACCAGAATACATGGGTATCTTTGTCTTGGAAGAAGAAATGATGGGGTATGGGCCCAAGCTGAGACCTTTGCCCCTTGCCCCAAAAAGAATTTGGGTCCCATTTGTCCATGACCCAGAAAACCCTTAAACTCACTCTGGTCTCAAACAGTTACATGAGGCTATACTCTACTTAATATCTTTTCCTTATCAGCTCTCCCTATCTCCCTTTGAAAACCTAATGAAGCCCTAGTATATTTCCCACCTTTGATCTTATCCAGACCCCATTCAAATTTCTTCCTTCCAGTTCCCTTCATTATCTATTCCCATTGTCTCTTCAACCTCCCAGGCATTCCAATGGGAATTCTCCCTAAACTCACCCCAGCTTCAGGATCTTTCTCCCAGTCCCTCCTCTGAACACCCAAAATTATTTGAGTATATGTAAGATCCACCCTGGCCCCCATTTAAATGCTGAGACTTCCTCATGTCCGCTTACGGGGCCACTAATGTTCAGATTCCTTAAGAGTCCGGCCTCTATGATTTATCCCTAATAAACTGTTTCTCTGACTGAAAAAAGATTTGGGTCAAATTCTTTCAGGCAGGACCCACCGTGTGTTGTGATCTCAGGGTCCAAGCACCCCTAAACCTCTAGACCTCATCAGAAAGACTTAAGGGAACATGATCTTTAAATATTTGAATGACTATCATATGGAAAGGAGATTACACTTGTAGTCTGACCCAAGGGGGCAGAACCAGAAGCAAAAAAGATGAGTTGCACTACACTAATACTAGAAAGCACAAAACTCTATGGGAAAAAAAAAGAAGTTGAATGTATTTTAACAGTCTGGAAGAGCATGGTTATCAATGAGATGGTCATTTCAGAATCAGCTTTCTATGTGGTCAAACCACTGACCGATTAGAGCAAAGGTCAAAATCAATAGTAAATTGGAAGGATAAAGATGAGATAAACACTGCTTACAATTACATCAGCTCCAAGCTGATAATTAAACAACCTGGCAAATCTGAAAAATGAAACATAGATGAGAGATATTGACTTTATTAGCATTTCTTGGTGAAATTCAACTGGTAAAAAACAGTTACCACAACAATAATATATAACACAACAATAAACTGGTCTCAGAACAAGATTGCCTATACAGATGTTGCTCTGAGGAAAACACATTTGAAGATAGGCAAGATCCCTAGGCATTCAGAACTATGAGATAATTTCTAAAGAAAAAATCACATTGAGGTAAAGTATTGGACTCCAGAACATTGTGTGCAAAGGCAAAATGGGTCATTTAATTCCCCTTCAAAAAAAATTAAGCTTGGAGCTACTTGAGTCTCTTATCATATAAATAATTAAAGGCAGATGAAGAGTTGATGGTAGATTGCTTAGGAAAGTATGAAGACAGATACACTATGACTGTGTAGGGCTTTCTTTGTTGTGTTTTAAGGCATCATCTGGAGCAACAAGCCAAATTACCTTGAATAAATACCATGGCATGGAAAATAGCATATGTAATGCAAATGCTATCCCATTTATGAGACAACCCACACATAGTGGTGAGGATTTAGAGACAGCAGCAGTCAGAACATTTGCATATCTTGGGAAGTCTAAATGCAAGCCTCTTGGATGTTCTACTACATTTTGCCAGGACCATTATGTTGAGGACAGTGAAAGCTGAGCTAAGGGGCTCCAAGAAGTTAGCTAAATACAATAAAGCTATCCCCAAAGTATGCAATCATCGGGTTGTGTGTTCCTTGTAACAGCTTATAAATTGTTGAGGCCTTTATGCATAGTAGAACTTAGCTTCAGGTTGGATGTGGAGACTGAAGCAAAGGAAGGGTTAAAAGATGACCTCAAAGTCAGGAGTATGAGTCATCAGCAGAAATGTGGTGACAAAAGGCAGAAACAGGAAAGTGTGTGGGGGTGGTGGAGAAGGCATTTGTGAAGAAATAAGATTTGAATTCTGCTTAATACTTGTTCCCTTCAGGGGGGCCTCAGGTATCTAAGATACCTGTTGAACAGACAGTTGGAGATTCTAGACCAGAGCCTAAGAGAGAGATCAGGAAGCAAATAAACAATAAAAGACATGAAGTTTTCTTAGTTGATAAAAGCCGTGACAAATCAGACTCTTACAGTTTTTCATATCCCTTTCCTTGCTTGCTGTCATGGTTATGATATATCAGATTTGTTTTTTACTGTATTTTATTTTTTTTGTCTTTTCAGTAAGCCATTTTCTGCTCCCATCTTCTCAAAACTGAACTCTCCAATTTCTAGTTCTTTGTCACCACAAAGAGAGCTGCTATATACATCTCATTCACATTCAAAGTTATAATGACTACTTATGAATTTTCCTCCATCTTATTTTTATTCACTATTTTCTTTCTCAGGGTCTCTTTTTGACCTGTCCTTGTTACTTTATCTTCTCCCCCCCATCCACCACCCTTACTTCATCCACCACCCCCCAAGAGTCCCTCCCATCCCTTCCCAATCTCAATCCATACACCTCTCCCAAAACCCCTCCCATTGTCTACTCTCACACTCCTCAAACTCAATCTACACACTTCTATAAAAGTCTCTCCCAACCTGTCTCTCATTTTTCTCACCTTTCTACATGTTCAGAAGACTTATACACCCTTTCAAATACACACATTGTTTCCTATTCAACCCAGATGAGAGTTAGGTTCCAACATTACCAGTCCCCCACCTGCTTTCTCTGTATTAGTTCCTCATCAATTGGGGAATGGCTCAACATGTTGTGGTATATGATGGCGATGGAATACTACTGTGCTATAAGAGATGATGAGCTCAATGGTCTTAGAAAGCCATAGAAAGACTTGCATGAAACAATGAAGAGAGAAGTGATTTGAACCAACAGAACACTGTATACAGAAACAATAATATTGTTTTAAAAATGATTTTGAGGGGGCAGCTTGGTGGCGCGGTGGATAGAGCACCGGCCCTGAAGTCAGAAGGACCTGACTTCAAATCCGGCCTCAGACCAAACACTTGACACTTACTAGCTGTGTGACCCTGGGCAAGTCACTTAACCCTAATTGCCTAAAAAAAGAAACAAAACTGATTTAAAGCAACTAAGTCATTTTGACCATTATAAATACACAAATTAAAAATAAAGGACATATGAAGGAAGGTGCTATCTGCATCCAGAGGAAGAACTGATAAATAGAAGTATGAATAGAATAATTTTACATATATATGTATGTGGGTGTCTAACAGTAGCCATTTCTAGGGTGGTGGGGGGAGGAGGGAAGAAAAAAAGGAAAAAAATTTACATGATAACTGTTGTATATTTGGAGGGAATGGCAAGTTGTACATGGTAGATTTGAAGTTTCATGTGCAATCATTTTTCATTTGCACTGTGTTATAGAAAGGCTTATTTTGTTCCATGAATTGAAAATAAAATCATTTTTTTAAAATTCACTCTTCCTGCCCCCAAAAACCCAAAACTGAACCCTCAGTCTAATGATGACAAATTTTTAAGTAAAAATGTCCAATACAAAAACTTTGTCTTGCAGTATAGATACTCTTCTGTCCTAGAAGAGACCCCTACTTCTTTGCCCTAAGAGAAGTTTTATTATCTCTTCTCCAAGACATTAATTGTTTTTTTCATTAATATCATTATAGTCATTGTGTAAATTCTCTTGACTCTACTAATTTTACCTTGCATTTATTCCTTAAAATTTTCCCGTTTCCCCTAAATTTTCATCTTCATTTCTTAATACATAAAATATCCCATTCCACTCATATAGCATGACATTCTTTTTAAAAATAGTATTTAATTTTTCCCCAATTACATATTAAGACAATTTCTAACATTTTTTTAAGTTTTGAGGTCCAAATACTGTGCCTCCCATCTTTCCCTTCTGTCTTCCCCTTCCCTTTCCCTGAGACAGTATTGCAATCTGACATAGGTTGTACATGTGCAATCACATAAAACTTTTCCATATTAGTAATTTTGTACAAGAAGACTCAAACAAAAATGAAAGAAAGGAAGAAGGAAAGTGGAAAATAGTACGCCTCAGTCTGTATTCAGACAAAATCAGTTCTTTCTCTGCAGGTGGATATCATGTTCCATCATGAGTCCTTTGGGATTTTCTTGTATCATTGTATTGCTGAAAATAGATTCATCTAGCATAGCATCCAGAGGTGCTATTCACCAATTGCTAGGAGCCTATCTTGTGTTAATTCTTTGCCACCTCAAAGTTTGTATCATTATTTTGCTATGTATCAGACATTTATTTCTAACTCTGATTTCTCTAGGGAATATGCACAATAGGTGTGTTGCTGAGTCAAGGGATTAGGCATTTTACTTGGTAGGAACCAGAACATATGTCAGTTATGTAAGATAACATTATCTTATAGTACCCCAAAACTTAGAAGGCGCTATCTTTATCTTAGCATCCATCCATCTCTCATCCCACTTTTGCCAAGAGCTCCCTGAATGACTTTGAACAAATGAGTGAAAACCCACTT
Source organism: Vombatus ursinus (assembly GCF_900497805.2). Lineage (NCBI taxonomy): Eukaryota > Metazoa > Chordata > Mammalia > Diprotodontia > Vombatidae > Vombatus > Vombatus ursinus. Next base: position 4,908,778 of record NW_020954588.1, read on the forward strand.
AGCTGCCTCAATTTCCAGATCAGTAAAAGTAGACAAGCCTAAGAAGTCCAGTAATCAACCAACAGTATCCAAGCTTTAATATCTTCTCAGCCTTCAACCACACTATTATTAATAGGGCTTCACTCTTGACAAGAAATCGCTTCACTCACCCATGCTGTTGGGTCAAAGTAGCTTCTGTTTCAATTCCTAATTAGACAAACCCTCTCCTTCCAGGATGATTGTTCACAAATGGAAAGCCAGAAATCTGAGCATTTGAGTGGGAATGGAGCAGAGCTACTTGGAACAGATTAACTAAGCCATGGAGTTTTGGTGGTTAACATCTTAAAGGGTCCCCAGAGAAGTCATTGATAATAGGAACTTTGACTGAATGGAGTCCTGCAGTCAACTCATGCTGCTTAAGTTTCCTTTAATTAGCTAGCTCATTCCCCATTTTGGTGTAGTCCAGGGAGTCAGCATCTGCCTGTGGAATTACCTTGACCAGACTTCCTCATCAGATGACATTTCTTTTAATTAGGTTTCTTGGCTGCTGGGTATTATTACACTCTAAAATGCACATCGATCTCCACCCTCACTCATTCTCATCTGCTCTTACACTCTTCTTGATGCAAGATGCAAGCCAGATGTTATATTAATAAAAGAACTGATTTTCCTCAAGGAATCATTCATCAACACAGAAGCAGGGCCTCTTGCCTTGCTATGAATTTCTTAAATACTTTTTCTTTAATTACATAGAACATTCAAGAAGATGTATTTGCAAGTAATATTATTGGAAGGAAAAATTTAAACTGATTTACTCTGAACTCCATAAAAGCTACCAGTGGGGACTAAGAATTTCCACAATGAAGTTTTTACATTTAAAAAGAGAAAAGAAGACTTTTTCATATGCACTCTGAGACATGTTATATTTTACTATTATTGAAAAATAGACTTCAAATAGAACAGAGAAACCTATTATCATACTAGTGAGTCTTCACATATCATAAGATTGTGAACTAGTTTTCATTCTGAAGCCATGCACAAAGATCTGTACATACATTAGTATATGACAGTTTCATTTCCAGAAAAAGATATCTTTTGAAGCTCAGAACCCATTTTCTCTACTTTCTTTACAAATAAATTATTTTTTCCTTTGAAACCAGTCATGCATTGTGCTCCTTAACTTGTCTATTTGAAAAATGAGAATTTTTTTGGTTGAGATCTATGATTTCAGAAGTATAGGGCACTCTTGGTGTGGAAATTCTCTCCACTAATACAGATCAGCAGCTCATCTATAATTTGTGATTTTAGAGAGTTTTATGGGGTACTGGGACATTAAGTAGCTTACTTATGACCCAGGTAGTATCTGGGCTAACTTTGAACTCAAATCTTCCTGACTTTAATGGTGGCCCTCTATCTAGTAGGCCTTGCCAGCTCAATGACAATACTAAAATTTGTGGAATTACCAGGCAAATATAGAGAGATAGTAAACGATACTTGCACTACTCAGAACATAGCTAGAACATAAATATGTCACATAAATTTATCTCCCCCAATTTGCATGAGATTTTTTTTAAGTTAAAAGATTCTGGGCTAAACAAACACACACTCTTAAAAACTACTAAAATATCCAAGTAATCCTTGATGGACACAGTAGTTAGAATGCTGGATTTAGAGTCAGGAAGACCTGAATTTTTATTCTTTCTCACATCCTTACTGTCTATGTGCTCCTAGGCAAGTCACATAACTTCTACCAGCCTCAGTTTTCTCATCTGTAAAATGAAGATAATCACAACATCTGCTTCATTAGGTTGTTGTAAGAATCAAATAAGATAATATATTTTGACATGCTTTGCAAACCTTAAGGCATTATAGTAACATAAACTATTACTAGTATAATTTTAGAAATATTTTCAAAGCTTTAAGGTACTGAGTTCCAATACTCTTCCCTAGAACTGTAGCCACCCTGGAGTACTGAAGACCACTGTCTCGTTTAGGGCTACTTAGCACCCAGCTGGAAGTAATAGTGAGCCCTGCCATCCATCCAGTCACTTCACTTAGACATGTCTGAAAACATTTTCTACAGTCACATTAATATGCAATTTCCACTTAGGGTCCTGTTCTGAACTTCATTTTTCTATTGGTCTTTTACTTTAAAATAATTGCCAAACCACAGGAAGTCATCTGGAATGTATTACAGGCCCATCCAGAACTGATCCTTAGGTAACAGAAATGAGGTCCTCCCCTCCTGGGACTCATAACCTGCATAAGTTATTAATATCAACTTAATTTTATCTGCCTTCCTTTGAATGACAAAATATGAAAACACTCAGTCAATAAGACTAGTTCCCTATGTGTTTCAAAAGGAAGGAGTTAACAATAGCTAACCCATGCACCAGAAGACAAAGCGCTCCCATGATGCCCAATCACGGTAGGCAGACAGACTTCCAGATAGAACAAGCCCTCTCTTCCTTTCCCTTCCACCCAGTTCCACCCAATTTTCCAGGCTAAACTACGTAATTTCCATTAAATAATCCAAAGAGAAGCAATGTGGGATGGTGGATAGAAGGCCAGTCTTGGATAAAGGAAGACCTGCATCTGACACATCCTGTTTGGTTGGTTGTTGTCCTTCATGCTCGAAGAGGACCAAAATGACATCACTATGTGGAGGTCAAGGTACAGTGAGTCCGACTGTGGCTGATCAGACCAATAGGAGCTCAGAAAGCTCTACCACAGGTTAGGCACAAATAGTCCATATGAACATTGGGAGTGGAGATATGTCTAAATTTGCACATCTCAAGTTTCTTTTGAGCTACTACAATTCTGCTTTGCTCATAGAGCACAATGCCTTCTTTGATGCAGGCTCACCATGCTGAGGTGTTCTCTGCTATTGTCTCCCACATCTCACAGTTGATTCCAAAGTTTTTCAGAGAGACCTTGAGAGTATCCTTGTATCATTTCTTCTGACCTCCATGTGAGCATTTGCCTTATGTTTACTGTTGTTCATTCATTTCTGTCATGTCTGACTCTTCATGACCCCACTTTGGGTTTTCTTGGTAAAGATACTTTTCCATTTCTTTCTCCAGCTCATTTTACAGAGGAGGAAACTGAGGCAAATAGGATTAAATGACTTGTCCAAGGTCACACAGCTAGTAAGTGTCTGAATCCAGATTTGGACTCATGAGGATGAGTCTTCTTGACTTCAGGACTGGCACTCTATCCCCTATGACACCTGTGACACCTAGCTGCCTTTTTAATGTTTATAGTGCCTAAGCTCTCAAATAATTTTCAGCACAGCTTAATATATGAAATATTTCCCAAAGAGTGGAATACAAATATAAATTTAGACACACAAGGAAATTTGATCAAGTAACTAGACTCCAAAGCCACATTGCCCTGCTTCGATGAGTGCTCTCTCTCTCTCTCTCTCTCTCTCTCTCTCTCTCTCTCTCTCTCTC
>NW_020954588.1:4912221-4925601 GCF_900497805.2 Vombatus ursinus
CTCTCTCTCTCTCTCTCTCTCTCTCTCTCTCTCTCTCTCTCTCTCTCTCTCTCTCTCTCTCTCCCCCTCCTCTTTCATCTAATCACCCATACAATCAAAATACAAAGTCTAGTTTAAGAAACACAAGTCTAGAAACCTGGGTTATCTGTGCTATTATAAGCTGTCTACATCAGCCTGAAAGTGGGAGAAAAGCCCACGTCTTCCTTCATGCTGTTGGTAGAGACAGCATGGTATAGTGAGTAGAGAGGACCATGGACATCTCCTCAGATTCCTCATCTATAACATGGACATGACACTTGTAGAGCCTATCTCCCAAGATAATTATAAGAACCAAGTGAGAACCTAAATTAATTTATTTATTCAGTGCCATACCAATCAAACTACCAAAATTATTTAATAGAGCTAGAAAAAACAATAACAAAATTCATCTGGAAGAACAAAAAGTCCAGAATATCAGGGGAACTAATGAAAAGAAATGCAAGGGAAGGTGGCCTAGCTGTACCAGATCTTAAATTATATTATAAAACAGCAATCATCAAAACTATTTTTATTTATCAAAATTGGCTAAGAAATAGAGTGGTGGATCAGTGGAATAGGTTAAGTGTGTAAGACACAACAGTCAATGACAATACTAATCTATTATTTCATAAATCCAAAGACTCCAGCTTCTGGGATAAGAAATCACTATTTAACAAAAACTGCTGGGAAAACTGGAAAAATGTATGGCAGAAACTGGGCATAGACCAATATCTTACACCCTAAACCAAAATAAAGTCAAAATGGGTGAAGAATTATGATGTAGACTGATACTATAAGCAAACTAAAAGAGCAAGGAATAGATTACCTTTCAGATCTATGGAGAAGGGAAGAATTTATGACCAAACAAGAGATAAAGAACATTATGAAATGCAAAATGGATAATTTTGATTACATTAAATTGAAAAGTTTTTGCACAAACAAAGCCAATGCATCCAAGATTTAGGAGGGAAGCAGAAAACTGGGAAGGAATTTTTACAACCAGTATCTCTGAAAAAAGTCTCATTTCTAAAATATATAGAGAACTGATTAAGTTTATAAGAATACAGGTCATTCCCCAATTGATAAATGGTCAAAGGATATGAATAGGCAGTTTTCAGAGGAAGAAACTAAAGCTATCTATAGTCATATGAAAAAATGTTCTAAATCGCTATTGATTAGAGAAATGCAAATCAAAATAACTCTGAGGTACCACATCATACCTATAAGACTGGCTAACATGACAAAACAGGAAAATGATAAATGTTGGAGAAGATGTGGGAAAATTGGAACACTAATGCATTGTTGGTGGAGTTGTGAAATGGTCCAACCATTTTGGAGAGAAATTTGAAACTATGGCCAAAGGGCTATAAAACTGTGCATACTCTTTGACCCAGCAATAGCACTTATAGGTCTGTATCCCAAAGAGATCAAAGGACCCACATGCACAAAAATATTTATAGTAGCTCTTTTTATGGTGGCAAAGAATTGGAAGCTGAGGGGATGCCCATCAATTGGGGAATGACTGAACAAGTAGTAGTATATGAATGTAATGGAATACTATTGTGCTGTAAGAAATGATGAGCAGGCAGACTTCAAATAAACCTGGAAAGACTTACATGAACTGATGCAGAGTGACATGAGCAGAACCAGGAGAACACTGTACACAGTAACAACCACATTGTGCGAGGACTGACTTTGATAGACTTGGTTCTTCTCAGCAATGCAAGAATCTAAGACAACTGCAAAAGACTCACTGTAGAAATAGCTATCCATATCCAGAGAAAGAACTGTAGAGTCTGAATGCAGATGGAAGCACACTATTTGCTCTCCTTTTCCTTTATTGTTTTGTTTTATTGCTTCGTTCTCATGATTCCTCCCATTAATTCTAATTGTTCTTTACAACATGACTAATGGGAAAATATGCTTAATGTGAATGTATAAGTAGAGCCTATGTCAGATTGCAAGCCACCTTCGAGGGAGGGGGGAGAGGAGTGGGAGAGGGAGAAAATTTAAAACTCAAAATCTTATGGAAGTGAATGTTTCAAACTAAAACTAAATTAAGTAATTATCAAGAAAAAAAAAGATCCAAGTGAGATTATGTGTATAAAATGCTTTTGAATTGTAGAAGGTGCTGGCTCAGTTGGTTTTGGCAGTAGTAGGTACCTTTAAGCTTGACTGCTCCCATCTTCCTAATTGTGGCAACCCAGGTGGGCTGGAGGAATCAGGAAAGGCTTCATGGCAAAGGAGAGACTCAGGTTGGATTTTGAAAGATGGGGAGATTGTAAATACTTGAAGAATAGAAGGAGTATTTTATGCAAGAGCCCAGAGGGAACTTGCATAGCCCTTTTTCAGGAGAGGAGGAAGAGACCAACTTTAATAATGAATTACATGGCAGGGGTGGGGTTAGTTGCAGCATTTTCATGCCTTCATTTATTCACACTGAAAGGGAATAGAGATTAATGAAATCTACAAGTGATTCATAACCCTTGCATAATTAATCATTTTAGACTCTTCCCTCAACTAATCATTTGCCAGAACTTTTAAAAAGTAACACAATAGACTGGTTTAAGGAGTATCTTTTTTTTAGTCCTTTAGAAGTGCTAAGAATTACCCAAAGAATATGCAGCCAGGGGAGAAACAAAGGACTTTGAAGGAAGTACATTAGAAACACCATTGACTCTGAAGCCAAAGTATCAGGGTTCAAAATCCTGGCTCTACCATTAACAACCTACATGATGTTGGGCAAAATACTTATCCATCCTGAGTCTCAGTTCCTTTGAAAGTATAAATGAGGGGTTAGATGAGATGACCAGCTTTAAAGCTATGGCCCTAGGGCCATAGCCCTATATAACCCCACAGATATAGAGGCAAAGTACCAAAATGATTAGAGTGCGAGACTGGGAATCAGGAAGAGGTGAATTCAAATTCTGTTTCTGATATCTACTAGCTGTGTGATCCTAGGTAAGTCACTCAAACTAGATGCTCTTCAAGTAACCCCCTAAAAAGAAGGCATCTGACTTGAGAGGAAGTTTCCATACCTTATCATTTTCCTAATTGTTTCTCCACCCACCAGACAGGAGCCTGGTTCTACATGATGGAGGACTTGAAGACATTCAGTAAATATGGGTTGACTAAATGAATGAATGAATGGCCCAAAACAATGGAAAGAGTCAGCTTATCTCTAAACCTCAATAGTCTTACTGTCAATTAAACTTCTTCAAATTAATCAGGCATAACAACCAGTCTAACTATGACCCTCTTATCAAAGGATTTTATGTTTTGTCACTAACCTTTTTTGACATAGAAAATCTTATTTCTATGTGTATGGTTTCCAAGCTGAGTTGATTCACCCTGTGCTGCTATGAATTGGGCTTTGATATGGTAATCACTTTCTAAAAATTACCAACAACATCAAAAAGAAGCCAACCTTAGAGCCAAGGCTAAAACTTAATGAAGGATTTGAGATATCATTTATCAGTTGCTCAAACATCCATCTCCTAGCTAAAGTCTTATGTGCATGCTTGCCAATGAATGACAGCAAGGAGAAAGCAAACTTACCTTTTTCTATACATAGGGTAGCTTAAACGTGTTTTCGGCTATACAGAGAGGAGAAGAGGGGTCATATTATAGACTTGTTTATGGTCCCCCAGACTGCTCAGGGAGCTTGAAATTTATCAAGTAATTACACAGCAGAAGTAGAAAGCAGAGGGATGTTTTATGGCCTGTTGGCCCAAGTCAATTACAACTTCTCCAGAACTATTCCCATCAACTTCTGCTAATTGTGGCATATATTTCCATGGCAGGAGGGAGCTCATCAGTCACTGAAATTGTGTTTTTTTTTAATCCTATCTAAAGATAGAAAAGCCTGCCTTGACTCATAATAAATATTCTTTCCCTCAGGAGTGTGACTAAAAGGCATGAGAGTGATAGCTTTTCTTGCCCCCTCTTAAGAATGAAGCTTCCTATTATTTCAACCCAGCTGAATTTTTCTGCAGACACATAAACCATATCCTGCTGTTTAAGGGGTATAACACATCTAGCTACTTCTTCTTGTACCTCAGCCCCAGAATAATTGTTTACATTGAGATTGCCTGTTATACTTTATATGGAACTCTACAAGAAATTCAACAAGTAGGCTGCAGCAGTATTGTCAACCCCATTTAATAGGTGAGGAAATGAAGCACAGAAAGAGGAAGGTAAGTATTCAATGTCATATAGCTACTGGGTGCACCAGGCTCAGAACCCAGGTACAATCCATGCTCTATTTGTTATTATTGTCCAGCCAACCTAAGCTAAAATGGTTCCATAGACAAAGTTTATCTTTGGTATGTCCACTCTCTTGACACGAAATGCCCTTTTGATGAGCTATCAAAATGACCTCATGCTATGTCCTACACTGACTAGGGTTCCCCGCTGCAGCATCCACCAGACTTTGGTCCCTTCCTTCATCCCTTTAAAGCTTACTGGACATATGTCCCATTCCCTCGAGACCTTACTAAGTGAACCAATGTCTAATCCAAAAGTATCCATTCACGTCATGCTCATATAATGGGTGCCAATGTGCTAGGCATTTAAATGGCACATTGGCTAATGTGCTGGACTTGGAGTTAGGAAGGCTTGAGTTCAAATCCTGTGAGACATAATTCTGCCACAGACTTACTATCTATGCAAGCTAGGCGAGTCACAGCCTGTTTCCTCATTTATAACATGGAATTCATCGTAGTAGCTATTTCACTAGGTTATTTATTACAAGGATCTGATGAGATAATATAGGTAAAGGGGTTTTCAACCTTTAAAATACTATACATATATATGTATATATATATAATCTATTATTATTAGTATGTTACACTTTAACAAAAGCCACTCTAGAAACAAGCTATTTTGATCCAAAAGATTAACCAAGACATAGTGCCATGTAGGTGGGGGAAGGCAGATATATTTTCAGACAAAATCATAAGACTTAGACCCAGAAAGGACTTTAGAAGTCATGATGCCCAGCCCTCCCATATTATAGATGAAAAAACTGAGACCCAAGGATAGAGTATCACTTGTCCCCAGCCACACAAAGTAGCAAAGCTAGGATTTGGCCTTCTCATCATAAAGTTGGTGGGCTCAATTTCATCATCCAGCCCTGGATGGAGGATACTGGAGCCCAAAGAGATGAGGGAACTTATATGAAGCCATAGAAATAAGGGATCTAGGATTTGAACACCTCACCTGAGGTGAGGCTGACTAATTTTCATATGCATGTGGCCAACGCAGCTTACTTTATATTTTGGTAAATTTTCTCCTCAGCCAGTAGGGATATCTCTGTTCTTATCTCACCCCATTCTCTCTTCCCACTGCCCTACCAGGGGTGGGGAACCTGCTGCCTTGAGGCCACATGTGGCCTTCTGGTCTTTGGTTTTTTGACTGAGTCCTAGTTTTACAAAACAAATCCTTTTATTAAGGGAATTTGTCCTGTGAAGTTTAGATTCAGTCAAAGCACTGCACTTGAGGACCTAGAGGGCCACATGTGGCTTCTGGGCTGAAGGTTCCCTACTCCTGCCTACACTCTGATCTACTTCAGTGGCACCTAGACTTTCTCTCTTTCTTCCCATCTTAGGTTCTGAGAATTCGTAACTTCTGTTGTATGACAAAGTCTGTAGGGAGTTCTGCTTGCTCCCCAAGCCTTCAAGAACACACAGCTTATTGCTCATTTTCCCTCAGATCATTTGGGGATGTCAAGATTTCCCCTTGAAATTGATGTTAAAGAATAGATGGGAGTAGAAATTGTGCCCTAATTGTGTTTGTATGTTTGTGTGTGTGTGCGTGTTCAATATGTCAGTAGAACCAAGTAGTTATAGGAAATAAAAGTATAAGAATAGGAAAAGAAACCCACTCATAAACTTAGAACTGTAATGGGTCTTAGGTCATTAAACCACCTCCTTACTTTACAAACTGAGACCCTAGGAAGTAAAGTGACTTGCCCAAGGTCACTTAGAGCATAAGTGTCCAAGGTAGGATTCAAACCCAGGTCTTCCTAATTCTAAGTCCAGTGTTCTATCCGCTATACCATATTTCTTCTCAGAGAATCACAGAATTTGGAAGGGCATCAGAGGCAAACTAATCTAACTTTTACCTAAACAATAATCCCCTCTATATTATACCCAATATACTCCATCCAGTGCATGAAATGCATCTGGACTTCAAATGAGGAGGAATCCACTATCTTCCAAGCTACCCCATTCCACTTCTGAATAGAATTGATGTCAAGAAGTATTATTATTATTATCATCATTATTATTATTACTCTTTCATCATACTTAAGTGTACCTCTTTGCATTTTTTTACTCATTATTTCTAGTTCTGCCTTGTAGGACCAAGTAGAAAAAGTTTAATCCCATTTCCATGTTACCAGCTCTTCAAAAGCTTGAATACAGAAGTCACTCCTAAGTTTTCACTTCTCCGGGTAAACTAAAACCATTTCTTTCAACTAATCATGTTCTAGCCTGACAAGACCTTCAGCATCCTAGTGGTCCTCCTCTGGATATTTGCCAGCTTTGCAAAGATGTGGTGTCCAAAATGAAATCCCAACTGTGCTCTAATCAGGTCAGAGGACAATAACACAGTCATCTCTCAGCCCTGGACCCTACACTCTGATTTTTGCATCCTCTCTTTTTTTACAACTATAAAATGAGGATGATAATGACATCTACCTTCCAGGGTTGTTGTGAGGATCAAATGAGCCAATATTTGTAAGGTGATTAGCACCTCGAGGACCTAAAGGGCCACATGTATGTATGGCACGTAGTAGGTGCTTAATGAAAGTTTGTTTTCTCCATTATCACACTGTTGCTTAAAATGGAGTTTGCAGCCATTAAAACTCTAGGATCTTTTCATATTAACAAGTATCTAGCCATGTCTTACCCAACTTTGATTAGGAGGATGATTTCTTAAACCCTGATTTGAGATGACATTTATCTCTAATAAATTACATCTTATTCAGTTGATACTAGTCCTCTATAGAAAAGTTCTTTTTTAATTCCAACTCAATGATAATAATAGTTAACAGTTATATAGAACTATAATGTTTGCAAAGCACGGTACAAATACTGCCTCATTGAGTGTATTAACTATCTGCCCAAACTTTGTGCTAGCTGAAAATTACATTAATGTGCCATCTCTGCCTTTACTGAAGTGAATCATTTTCAGGGCAGTCCACTATCAACTTACTTCAAAATTGACATAAAACTGTCAATGTCCACCCTTTGGGTCTGACCATTCAGCCAGCTCTAAATCTACCTAATTTTATTATCATCTAGCCCAGGCTATTTATCATCTGTTTCCTGAACTCTTCCTCTATATCCCATTTTGGTCAAGGTGGTCCACAATGATGAATAGCTCTTTTGTTTTTGCCTTGGTTGATCTTCACCCAAATGCTTTCCACCATGTTTCCCCTGATCTGGTTCCTGGTTTTCCTCCCATGAATATATTTTCTTAACATATAATGCTATTCCATCTTGTACTCTTATACCTATCCTGTTTCTTTTGCAAAAGGTATATTCTTTAAGGGTCTTATTCTAGTCATGGGTTTCACTCCACCAAGTCTCAGTGATGCCTGTAAGGTCAAATTTACCTCTGTACATTAGGATCTCTAGTTCTTCTTGATTATTACTCATACTCTGTGTATTTATATTTAGATATCTAAGGACATGGGTTTTATTACCTAATTCTTTATTGTATTTTGACTCCTGCATAGCTCTAGGCTAGTCTGTGCCCTACATTATAGTTACTCTTTATGGTATCCAGCTTAATCGATTTACATTGGCAATTTCTCTCTCTCCCTTCTTTTTCAATTCAAATCACCATTGCTAGGATTTGTAGGACTTTAACCAAATGATTCTTATCAATTCATATTAGGTAAACTCCATCCCAGACCATGAACCTATCATTCCTGTATTTGGAAATATGCTTCAAAAATCCAAATCTCATTCCTAGATCCCTTCTTATTAACCAGCAATTCACTTGGCATGGCTGATGCTCTTGTCTACAAATGGTAGCTGTGATTAAAAAAAACACTTCTTGTACCCTAAGTTCTTCAGTTTTTGCTCAGGTCTCTGCAACCTTTGAGCAAGTGTGAATCACCAGAAATGGTTCACAGGAATCCGGTTTGATAAGGCTTGGCATATTCTTTGACACATCTTGCAAACTTGCCCCCAGGAAGACAATAGACTTCTTTCTCTTGTATTGATCAGGTTGACAAGTAGCTGTCTAAGTACACACTGTCTCAGGAGGCAGTGACCAACAATCATTGTTACTACTTGTCTTTTCATTTTCTGGCCCTTACTGGATGACTTGACTATAATAGCAAATCCATATCATCATTCCTCAGAGGATAAATAGCTGCTTGCCCTCAGAGTATCCAACTCTGAAGGTCTTGGGAATAACCCCATCTTTCCTTTTACTCCAAATATTCCATAGTTCTTATTGCTGTTTTCTTCTCTATGACATCCACCTTCCCTCCTACCTCATGATAAAGGCTCAAGAATCAGATATTTCTTCTAATGCTTACTGACATGGAAATAGTCATTTAACCTCAGTATCCTCTGTAAAATGAGGAAGTAGGACTACATTGTCTCTGAGTTCCCTTTCGGCTGCAATACTATGGATATACACACCTAGATGAAGAGTTCTCTTTGTCTTTTCAAATCTGCCTTCTTTGTTTTCACTTTAAAATCATTCTTCTGTTAAAAAAAAAAAACACTTCATTCTCCTTGAAATTCTAGAGAAAGGATAAACATTCCCTGAATCCTTTTATCTTCTTTTCTATGAGGAATACCAGCTGGCATTTTGAGTGCAATCACTTGACTGTGGCATAAATGTAAGCACTGAATGCTCTGCTCAAGCCTCTGAAAATCCTTCCAGCTTGCCATACTTCTTTTAAGTGAGATTGTCAGGCCTTGTGGTTATTTTTAGGTGCTCCCTTAGAGTCCAGCTACAGAAATGAGCTTTCAATCTTAGATTCATACTTTCCTTCTCACTTTGTTAATATATTCTTATCAACTTGAATATATATATATATGTATATACACACATACACACATACATATGTATATACATATATGCATACACACACACATACAACTTGCTTTCTCTTCTCTTACTAATCCCTTACCTTGTGTTACTAATTTGTCTTGTCTTACCTACCTTGTCCTATCAATACTTCATTCAGCTGGAATCTTCTTTCTTCTCTTCTTCAGATCCTTCTCCTTCCTCCCAAGTCCTTCTTCTTCTCAGGAGAGATCAGAAACAGCAAGTATATAGCAATATCTTGAGCCTCAGGAAGAGTGATTGTGTGTATAGCTTGGAAACTTAGAGCCCCAGGATATTAGAGGCAGAATGAGTGCTACTGTGAGTATGGAAGCTAGCGAACCCTAAACTCTGAGCCAATCCCTTAAGTGAGTGGCATCAAACTCATATAGAAGATGGGGCAGCCACAGTGCATAAGAATCCCTGCCTGCCACACACTGACTTAGAAAACCACATATGAATATTATCGATGTTCTACTGTATTTTTACTTATTTTGTTAAATAGTCACCATTTACATTTTAGTCTGGTTCTAGACTGCATTGGGGACTGTTACCCAAAGTGTTAGACAGTTCTACCTTAAGTGAGAGGGATTGCATATGGAAATCTGGGTCCTAGTATCTTTCTATGAATCAATACCATTGAGGGGGACAAAAATGAGAATGCCCCAATCAGATTACGTGTATTTAAGTAACAAATTACTGAGCCTTGAGTAATCTCTGCACAGGAAAAGATGTTGTCCAAGTTGTGGGGTGGGGGGAGAGAAATAGACTTAAAACTTAAAATGAGAGTCAGATAGGTTGTAAAAGCATGAGTTCCAGTGTGTACAAATGGATCCACCAGTCAATCAAGAAGCATTTATTAAGTGTTTACTCTGTGTCAAGCACTAAGATAAGTACTGGGTGGTATAAAGGAAGAAAAAAACAAGGTCCCTCCCTCAAGGAGCTAACACTCTAATGGGCAGATGGCATGCAAACAATTATAGACATATAAGATATATTCAGTATAAATACTAGCTAGGGGAGTTAGGGGGAATGTGAAAGATCACCTTCAGACTAAGTTTTGAAGAGAGCCAGAGAATCCAGGAGGCAGAAGTAAGGATGGAGAATATTCCAGGCATGAGGAACAACCATTAAAAAGCCTGCAATGTCATGTAGTTGGAACCACAAGAAAACCAGTATCACTGGATTAAAAAGTATGGGGAAGATGATAAGTGTATGAAGACTGGAAAGATAGGAAGGGAGTCAGTTATATCGGATTTGAAATTCCAAATAACTTTTTATGTTTGATCCTGGAGGTAACAGGGAGCACTGAGAAGGGAGGTAGCATGATCAGACCCTTATTTGCATCTGGGTGGAGAATGGATTGAAGTGGAAAGAGAACTGAGGCTGAGAGACCAGTCAGAGGGATATTGCAGTAGTCCAGATATGACATGATGAACACCTAGACCAGGGTGACAGTTTTATGAGTGGAGGGATGTTTTGACAGTTTGCCAAAAGAAAAGTAGATAAGAAATTAAATATTAGTCTATTTAGAGGGCAAGCATATACAGCAACTTTGTGAGATAGATAGCAAAGGTATTTTTATTTCCGTTTAAGAGATGAAGAAATTGAATTGCCCAAGAGTTAAGTGACTTTACCAGATTACACAATTAGTGGTCATTCCAACTCTATTAAGTAAACAAGAATGCCAAGTGTCTACAATATGTTTGTCATCAAACCAGGCTCCAGTTTGCTCAGCACTGTCTTGCAAAATTCACATATTCAAGAGTAAAACCTCAGTCTGCATTTTCCCCCTGGCTGCAAATTCTTTGGTCATTTCACTTTTTATTAGGACTTCCTGTCTGGAGTAGAGGAAGTAAGAGGATTCACTCCTCAAGTCTCCTATGTTAAGCTACTTTTTGGAAGTTCAACAAAGAATTTGGTGAGGGATAACACTAAAACTATTGCTAATGTGGGGCTCTGTACTCACTGTGGGCTTCCTGGACCACTCCGGGAAGCACTCCATTAGCATAGATACCTGATTCATTTATTTATTTTTAATTTATTCTAGATAGAAAGAAGGATAATAAACAGACACACAGACAGAGAGCATAGGCAACAAACAATAAGTGCCTACTACATCCCAGGCACTATACTAAATGCTGAGATACAAATACAAGAAAGGATAGTCCCTGCCTTCAAGGAGCTTACAATCTAATGGAGAAAGACAATATATCAAAGGAATCTGAAAAGGGGGTAGAGAGGGAAGACACCAAAGGCATGAAGGGAAAGTGCCAGACATGGAGGCATGATGGAGAAGTTCAAAGGGGAGTGCGGCCAGGTGGAAAATGAAATGATGGCTAGTATCAGTATCCTCCTTAAATCAAGGTTTAGGGAGGAACTCTGTACTCAGTCTGCTAATCAGAGTGGCCCTAAGGACAGAAGGTACTGATGAGGTGTGAGTACCTATGCTGATATGATCTTGCAGGATAATGTGATTCCTAGGACCTGATGGAGAAGGTCAAAGGAGTGCAGCTAGTTGGGAAATTCTCTCTCTCTCTCTCTCTCTCTCTCTCTCTCTCTCTCTGTGTGTGTG
Source organism: Vombatus ursinus (assembly GCF_900497805.2). Lineage (NCBI taxonomy): Eukaryota > Metazoa > Chordata > Mammalia > Diprotodontia > Vombatidae > Vombatus > Vombatus ursinus. Next base: position 4,923,890 of record NW_020954588.1, read on the forward strand.
TGTGTGTCTCTCTCTGTCTCTGTCTCTCTCTATCTCTCTGTCTTTCTCTTTCTCTCTCTGTCTCTCTCTCTGTCTCTTTCTCTCTCTGTCTCTGTCTGTCTGTCTGTCTGTCTCTCTCTCTCTCTCCCCACCCATTGCTAATATAAGTTGTTTAAGAGAAGGGATTATTTCACCTTTTTAATCATTTTATTCCTAGCACCTAGCACAGTGACTAACAACAGTAGATGTTTAATATTCATTAATATTAATAATTCTTGTTGATGGATTGATTCATAATACAGACTGGTCTTCTCCTTGTCCCCTGAAGCCTTTCATTTCGGTATCTTCTAGGAAACATGAATTCAACTAAATTCAATTCAGCTCAGTTAAATTCACATTTATTATGCACTAATTGTGTGCAGGGTGCTGTGGCAAGCACTAAGGTAAATGGAAGGCTTAGCTAAGACTCTATTTCTACCTTTATGGAGCTCACAGTTCAATAAAGAAATATGAGTAGCAGTTGTCACATGTAGAGTGAAATGGGATCAAGCCTTCCTTTGGCACTTACTAGCTGGTGTCTATGGGCAAATCACTTAGCCTGTCTGACCCTTAGTTTCTTCATCTACAAGATGAGAATAAATAATCACCTGTATTACTTGTGTGACCTTGGGAAAGTCTCCCTCTTCTCTGGGCTTCAATTCAGTTATCTGCAAAATGGGGGACTGGACTAGATGGCCCCTGGGGACCCTTCAAGCTTTAGGTATGTGAGCCCATGTAAGATATTGGTCCTAAAACTCCTATAAATCTATATATGATATTGGATATAAAATGCTTTGCAAAATTTAATGTACTATATAAATGTCAGTTGTTATTTCATGATACATATGCATCTAACTAATACGGAATAACACAGGAGAGAGACAGGCTTATTCTCTTATGAATATTAAAGTTTACCCATTGGGCTCTCGGCTTGCGTAAATATTCTTTTTCTTCCAGCTTTTCTTCACTTTCTCCTCCACCACCATTGTTAAAATAAAATGAAAATGGAATGCCGTCCAAAACACATTGAATCACTTGGGCACTAAAGGCCACATGCAGCTCATTGGGTGGCACTCTGCTCCCTACTGCACTGCCACCTGATCTCAGCAGCTACCTTGACAAAGGTTGAGATTCATTCTCTAGAATCACAGTTCTATAATTGGCCACTTTATGCCTCTGACACAGCATGGTGCTTCCTGTTGCCAAGGATTTCCCGCTTTGAAATGAAAGATGAAAATTGACACCTGCAGATTTTTCTGTAACTGGTCTCTGCTCACTGACAGAATAGAGCAGCTGGGAAGACTTACAGGATGGTAAGGGAAGAATCTTCAGCCCTGGGAAGAATTCCTAATGTGAATACCAAAAATGATTATTTGATTCAAAAGGCAGTTGCCTTCCAGGGGGTGCAGTGGGGGTGGAAATGGGTGATGGGGGAGAAGGGAGGAAAGAAGGAGACCTAGATTCTTCTAAGGAAATAACTTTACTTCTGGACCCATTTTAGAGGGGTAAACTAAGTGGGGGTAACCTTTCAATAATTATCTCTATTAGCATTGAATGAAGGTATCTGGGATGATAACGCAATCATTAAAGTTGTACTTGAAAATGTGCCAGGGGTTGCAAAGACCAGCTTTCAATTGGTACTCAGATAAGGAAGGAAGGAAGGAAGGAAGGAAGGAAGGAAGGAAGGAAGGAAG
>NW_020954588.1:4925611-4991586 GCF_900497805.2 Vombatus ursinus
AAGGAAGGAAGGAAGGAAGGAAGGAAGGAAGGAAGGAAGGAAGGAAGGAAGGAAGGAAGGAAGGAAGGAAGGAAGGAAGGAAGGACTAGAAAAGACAAGGTCATACAATTAACTAATGGTGGAGCCAGAACAGAGCAGAAGTCTTCTGATTCTAAGTCCAACAATTTTTCACTGATTCACACCACGTATCAGTAAATTATGTGTAAAGTATTGCCCCTTCTGAATGTGGACAATTTTGCTAATGGAAAGGGTCAGAAACAGGAGAGTTTGAGAGAAATACTGACAAAAACAGTGCACAGAAAAAGGCTCTTATTCAATCAAGTCAAAAAGTCAACAAGCATTTTTTACCCTCTAGGTTATTCAGAAGCTTTCAGGTTCAAAACATCCAAATTCCCAGAATTGTATTTGCCTATGACCGATATAAGGAAATTGAAGTTAGTATCAAGGAAGCTCTGGTCTTTAAAACTATTTGGTAACTATGGAACCAATGCATATTGCCTAATTAGGGTATATGACAGAAATGTGAATTTTGGTTTGCCTAACATGAGATAGAGGTGAGTCATTTTACTTCTTCATGTTTGGGCCCCTTCCTACCTTTCCAATCTTCTTCCACTTTATTCATCCCCATGTATTGTGCAATCTAGGGTGACATTGGCCTCCTATTCCTCACACAAGAAACTCCATATCTCAACTCTGGACATTTTCCCTGGATGTTTCCCATGCCTGGAATTCTCTCTCATCATTTTCATCTCCTGGTCTTCCTGGCTTCCTTCAATCCCAGCTAAAATCCCATCTTCTACAAGAAGCTTTTCCTGATCACCTTTAATAAATTTATCCTGTGTATATCTTTTTTATAGATAATTGTTTGCATGTTGTTTCTGCCATTAGAGTTGAAAGCAGAGACTGATTTTTTTTTGCCTTTCTTTGGAGCTACAGCAATTATATACTACCCAAAATACAGTAGGTGCTTAATAAATACTTGTTGATTGATCTTTGACTGACTATGAATGTGTTACAGAAAAGTAACTGTTTCTGTAAATTTGTTTTAAATTTGTTGTAAATTTGTACTCACTCTCCCTATGGACATTGTATGCACCAGCAGAAAAATGTGACCCTGGTTTATAGATATCTTATTGCTTTGCCATCTACTTAACAAATGTTTCTGAATAAGAGTTAGTGGAATTCACTTTACATGATTTGTTAAATAGGAAGCCTGCAGATGGAAATTAAGGATATTACATACAATAGTAGGAGTTTATTCCCTGCCCCAGTGTTACCACTAGGACTCTGACAGAGGAAGTTGCATAAATGGCCACTATATCTGATAATCTGCCAACCTTTCAGCAGGGGTGCAGGTTGGGTCAGTGAACTAACATAGAGAGAGGATAGAGGGAAAAAAAAGGTATAGTAAAAAGAAAAACACTAGGGAAGAAGAAACAAAAGGGAATGGAATTTACTATTTCTTGTAACTGGAGTACCCAAGAGGAAAAGTATATAGACAAGGAAGAAGGGGTAGGGGATGGATTCTGCATGAACCTTGATCTTATCTGAACCAGACATTCCTACATGGGAAGATAACACTTGTAATTATTAAGAACTTATCATTATTAGGACAGTTAGGAGGAGTGTAAATAGAGGGCATAGGTGTGAGTGGACTACGATGGGATAATATCCACAAAAAAATATTAAGGGGTGAGAAAAAGAGATTCACTGGGAGAAGGAGAAAGGGAGAGGTAGAACAGGGTAAATTATCTCACATAAAAGAGGAACAAAAGAGTTTTTACAGTGGAGGAGGAGAATGGTAAAGGAGGGGTGGTGGGCAGTACCTTATTCTGATAAGAATTGGCTGAAAGAGGGAATAACATGTACACTCAGTTGGGAGTAGAAATCTATCTTACCCTACGAGAAAGTAAGAGGGGAGGAGAATAAGAGAAGCAAAGACTGACAGAAGGGAGGACAAAATGAGGGAGATCATGGTTAAAAGCAAAACCCTTTTTTTCTTAGCAAAACACTGGAGGAGGAACAGAGAGAGAGAGACAGACAGAGAGAGAGAAAGAGTGACAGAAACAGAGACAGACAGAGGCAGAGAGAAAGAGATAGAGATAGACAGAGACAGACACAGACACAGAGACAAAAAGAGTCAGAGAGACAGAGAAGGGGGGGAAAGCAGGAAGGAGGGAAATTCAGTAATCATATTTCTGAATGTGAATGGGATGAACTCACTCATAAAACAAAAGCACATAGAGTGAATTAAAAACTAGAATTCTGCAATGTTATTTATGAGAAACACATTGAAACCAAGAGACACACAGAGTAAAAGTAAGGGGCTGGAATAGAATCTATTATGATTCGACTGAAGTAAAATTTCAAACAAAGCAAAATCAAAAATAGAGCTAATTAAGAGATAAGCAAGGAAACCACATTTTGCTAAAGAATACCATAGAAAATGAAGTAATATCAATATAAATACCTATGCACCAAAAAGGACAGCATCCAAATTCTTTAAAGAAAAGTTAAATGAGTTACAGAAATAGATAAAACTATACTAGTGAGGGACTTCAAATTTCACCTCTCAGAACTAGATAAATTTAACCAAAAATAAAAAATAAAACATAAGAAATAAATTGTAAGAGATGAATAAAATTTTAGAAAAGTAAAATATGACAAACCTCTAGAGAAAACTGATTGGGAATGGAAAGAAATATACCTTTTTCTCAGCAATACATGGCACCTACACAAAAATTGACCATGTATTAGGCATAAAAATCTCACAACCAAATGCAGAAAAACAGAATTATTAAATGTATCCTTTCATCCATAATGAAATAAAAATTACATTTAATAAAGGGCTATGGAAAGATAGATTAAAAATTTATTGGAAACTAAATAATTTAATCCTAAAGAATGAGTGGGTCAAAAAACAAATTTTAGAAATAATGAATAATTTCAATAAAGAGAATGACAACAATGAAACAACATGCCATGCCAAAATTTATGGAATATAGCCAAAGTTGTGGTATTTTTAAATTTTATATCTTTAAATGCTTATATCAATAAAATAGAGAAAGGTCAGATCATTGAATTGGCCATGCAACTAAAAAAAACTACAAAAAGAACAAATTAAAAATCCTTAATTAAATCCTGAAAATCAAAGGAGAGGTTAATAAAATTGAAAATAAGAAAGCCATTGCACAAATAAATAAGACCAGGAGCTGGTTTTATAGAAAAATAAAATAAAATAGATAAACCATTGGTTAATTTGACTTTTTAAAAAGGAAAAAAGGTGGAACCAAGATGGTGGAGTAAAGGCAAAGACTCACCTAAGCTCTCCCCCAAACCCCTTCAAATACCTTTAAATAATAACTCTAAACATATTTTAAAGCAGTAGAAACCACAAAAAAGATGGTGTGAAACAATTGTTTAGATTAAGACACCTTGGAAGGTCGGCAGAAAAGGTCTATTGCACCAGAGTGAGAGAGGAGCACAGCCCAGCACAGGCTGTGCCAGCAAACCAGGAGTAGGTCTCAGGGCAACTGAATCAGTGGCAGCAGTGGCACCTAGTTGCTCCAACAAAATAACAAAAGATTACAAACTCTTTGAAGGAAGAGACCCTGCCCTTTTAATTTTTTTAAAATCACCTTCAGTACCTAGAACAGTACCTTAGTTATAATGAACACCCAAACATTTATTGGATTGAAATGAATTGCTGTGATCATTATCCACAACTCTCCCACAATTTAGAAGAGTACTTAATGTATATGGAAACAAAACATTTTAAAACTTTCAATGACTAATACACCTAAGGTATATACACATGTATGTATATTGTACACGATGTACATGTGTGTGAACATACATATATGTGTACATAAGTATGTATTTTGCATATGAAGAAACCATTCATAATTCCCTGGTTAACTCTTTATTTCAAATTTGACCATTAAAACTCTTCTAGGATAAGAAAAAAGAAAAAAGAAAAGAAAACCAAATTACCAATACCAAAAATGAAAAAGGTGAATTCATCACCAATGAAGATGAAATTAAAGCAATTATTAATAGCTATTTTGCCCAATTATATGCAAAGAAATGTAATAATCTAAGTGAAATGGATGAATATTTACAAAAACTCAAAATTTAAAAAAATATTTAAATATGCTTACATGTAATTGGAAAAATAAAATGTTTTTAAAAAACAAATGCCAGAAAAATAGTGTTAAAAAGAATATCATATTTCAAGATTTTTTCTCATTTATCATACATATTTGTAAGTCCTAAGCAATCCTAATTGTTTCCTTGGTCCTTGAGTTTTTGTTTTTGCTTTTTATTTCTAGTTGTTAGCAGTATTTTTATTTTTAGCCTAGAAACTTGATTTTGGTTATAATATTCCTGGGAATTTTCATTTACAGCTTTCCTTCAGGACATGCCCAGTGAATTGTTTCTATTTTCATTTGGCTCTTTGGTTCTAGTAAATGTGAGCAATTTTTGTCTATGATTTCTTGAAATATAGTATCCAGGACTTTATTTTTGAGGGGGTTAGGAGTTATAGCTATTTAAGTAGTCTGGAAATTCTTAAATCATCTCTCCTTAACCTATTTTCCAAGTTAGTTAGCTTCCTTACATTTTCTTGTATTTTTCTAGTCATTAGATTCTGTTCTAATATTACTTCTTGTTTCATGGAGTCACTGAGTTTTGCTTGGTCTTCTCTGTTTTCATCTGTTCTAAGCTACTTATCTTCTTTCCAATTCTTTCTCCCAGAGCACTTATTTCACTTCTAATTCCATTTTTTTCTCTTGCTTCTCTTCTTCCAGGTACTATTATAGTTCTTGCAATCAAGATGCTGTTTCCCACCCTGTGGAGATTTGTTATTATTTTTCATAGAATTATTCTCTCCTTCTAGATTTACCTCTTTTGCATCAATCTCTTTACCCAAAATATTTCTTCATAGTGTTTGCTATTTTTTTCCTGTTGATTCATATTTCCAATCTTAATTCCTTATTTATGTTTTTCCCCCTACAAGCTCAAGGCTACCCTACCATTTTCATATGAGGTTATCAGGACTTTTATGGTTCTTACTTTGATTTTCTAGGCTCCTACCACTGACTACCTCTCCCAGTAGTCTGCACTCAGAACACTGATAAGTTTAACTCCCCCAGTCAAAACTGTTGTGGATGACTGTCATAGAGAGATACTACATGCTTATGCCCCTTCCAGAGGCCTCATCAGTCTAGATATTGTGGACTTCCAACCTGTTTACTTAAATTTATGGTGACTTTCCTGGTGGGATACCCTTTCCAGTGTTGAGAGCTTCTAGTTATCTTTTTGCGTAGTCCTGGGCTAAATTAAAGAAACTATGCTTCTCTGAATTCCTTGATCACATCTCAATGTAGTGTCTTTTTTTTAAAGGTATTTTCCATGTTTTATATGATAGATCTGGGCTCCTCTATGACCTTTCAAATGTCATTTTAATTGGGACTCAATCCCTGGATTTCTGAAACAAAGAGAAGGTCTCCATATCCTAATACTTTTGTGAGAGAAAACATGAACTTCCTCAGATTGTGTCTCAGACATAGGGACCTTCTAGATGACCTACAACTGAATGTCATCAGGGATAGGTTAGAAGAGTCACCTTTTCCCTTTGGTCTATAAAAGTGAACTGTGAAATAGTTTGGCCCTTCCCCCCCCACCTCCCAAGCTTTCTCTCTCTTAGAATTCAAAAATGAAGCCCAGTAATGGGATTTGCAAGGGAAATGCATAGAAAGTCTGAGACAGGAGTTTCTAGACCTCTAGTTTTTGGCCACTTTCTTATGCCCTTCTGCTTCCTTTTCTAAGCAAAGAGCAGATATTAAATTTCCTGAGGATGAACTTTCCAGGTAGATCCAAAATTTTCCAAGAGATGTAGAGTTCCTAAGTTTGATCATTGAGAAATTTCCTCAACAATATGCTCCTTGAAATAGGAAGAGAATTTCCCAGCAGCTGAAGAACTAAAAGTAATGCCACATGGGGACCAAAGGATATGGACCATGCTAACCCCTTCCTTGCTTTTGCCATGAGTTTTTCAGACAGTCAGGTCTAAGATGAATGGGGAATATATGTTCAGCAGCCCCTCAAAGTGTCTTTACCCTCCATGGGATTCTAATAAGATATTTGGGTGCTTTCTGTTTCTGTATTTGTTTATGGACTCCTGTGAGTCCTTTATATTTTATGAATTTTCTACAGTGGGTGAAATAAAGACTGCTTCATATGCAATAGCCATATTGTATCTCAAGTGCCTTAGGGAATGCTAAGAAACTTGTTTTTCACTTTCAAGTAAAACTGGAAGAGAGCTCTGCCATGAGTATATTTAGAAATTTTCCTGGAGATTTCCACATAGAGGCAAGAGCAGGTGAGACAACAATTGCTTTGGGTTAGGCCTCCAGGATTAATGTGAGTACAGAATCTGTGGGGGGTGGTTGGGGGAAGAAGAGTAGATTGGAGTGAGATGAGAGGATAGGTCAAAGCAACAATTAGAATATTAATAATAACATCAATGAACTAATCTAGTTTTTTTATTTTTTTATATTATGGTAATTTTTATTTTTTTTTGTTTTCAACATTTACTTCCACAAGATTTTGAGTTCCAAATTTTCACCCCATCTCACCCCTCCCCCCACCCCAAGATGGCATGCATTCTGAATACCCCTTCCCCTAGTCTGCCTTCCCTTCTATCTCTCCCCCTGCTTCTCTTATCCCTTTCTCCTTCAATTTTCCTGTACGGCAGGATGGATCTCTGTACCCCATTTCCTGTATTTCTTATTTCCCAGTTGCATGTGAAAACATTTTTTTTAACATGTGTTTTTAAAATTTTGGGTTCCAAATTTTCTCCCTTCCTCCCTCCCCACCCACCCTAATTGATAAGGCAAGCAACTAAATATAGGTTACATATGTGTAGTTATGCAAAACACTTCCATAGTAGACATGCTGTGAAAAACTATTTCCCTTAATCCTATCCCACCCCCCCATTTATTCTATTCTTTCTTTTGACCCTGACCCTCCTCAGAAGTACTTGCTTCTGATTACCCCCTTTCCCAATCTGCCCTCCTCTCCATCATCCCCCTACTCTCTTGTCCCCTTCCCCCCCATTTTCCTGTAGAATAAGACAGATTTCCATACCCAATTGAGTGTGTATGTTATTCCCTCCTTCAGTCAAATTCTATGAGAATAAGATTCACTCATTCCCTCTCACCTTCCCCTAGGTGCCCTCTACTGTAAGAGCCCTTTCTTTTCTGTTTTTTTCTGAGATAATTTACCCCGTTCTACCTCTCCCTTTCTCCTTCTCCTAGTATAATCCTCTCTCACCCCTTAATTTTATTCTCCAGATCTGACTCCTTCGTTTTCAACTCACCTTGTGCCCACTATCTATCTATCTATCTATCTATCTATCTATCTATCTATCTATCTATACGTACATATAACTTTTTCCCCTCCAACTACCCTAATACTGACAAAGGTCTCATAAGTTACAAATATCATCTTTCCATGCAGGAATGTAAACAGTTCAATCATAATAAGTCTCTAATTATTTTCTCTTTCCTGTTTCTCTCTTCATGTTCCACTTGAGCCTTGTATTTGAAAATCAAATTTTCTGTTCAGCTCTAGCCTTTTCATCAAGAATGCTTGAAAGTCCTCTATTTCACTGAATGGCTATTTTTTCCCCTGAAGGATTATACTCAGTTTTGCTGGGTAGGTGATTCTTGGTTGTAATCCTATCTGCTTTGCCCTCTGGAATATTATATTCCATGCCCTGTGGTCCCTTAATGTAGAAGCAGCTAAATCTTGTATTATCCTGATTGTGTTTCCACAATACTTGAATTGTTTCTTTATGACTGCTTGTAATATTTTCTCCTTGACCTGGGAACTCTGGAATTTGGCTACAATATTCCTAGGAGTTTTCCTTTGGGGATCTCTTTCAGGCGGTGATCAGTGGATTCTTTTAATTTCTATTTTGCCCTCTGGTTCCAAAATATCAAGGCAGTTTTCCTGGATAATTTCTTGAAAGATGATGTCTAGGCTCTTTTTTTGATCATGGCTTTCAGATAGTCCAATAATTTTTAAATTCTCTCTCCTGGATCTATTTTCCAGGTCAGTTGTTTTTCCAATGAGATATTTCACATTGTTTTCTAATTTTTCATTCTTTTGGATTTGTTTTACAGTGTCTCGATTTCTCATAAAGTCACTAGCTTCCAATTGCTTTATTCTAATTTTTAAGGAAGTATTTTCTTCAGTAAGCTTTTGGACTTCCTTTTCCATTTGTCCAATTTTGCTTTTTAGGGCATTCTTCTCCTCATTGGCTTTTTGGACCTCTTTTGCCATTTGGGTTAGGCTATTTTTTAAGGTGTTATTTTCTTCAGTATTTTTTTGAGTCTCCTTTGGCAAGCTGTTGACTTGTTTTTCATGATTTTCTTGCAAAACTCTCAATTTTTCCTCTACTTCTCTTACTTGATTCTCAAAATCTCTTTTGAGCTCTTCCAAGGCCTGGGACTGATTCATGTTCTTCATGGAAGCTTTGGATGTAGGAACTTTGGCTTCATTGTCTTCTTCTGGTTGTATGTTTTGATCTTCTTTGTCACCAAAGTAAGGTAATATGGTCTGACTCTTTTTGCGTGGCTTACTCATGATCCCAGCCAATTACTTGAGTTTTAAACTCTTTGTTAAGGTAAAAGTCTACTTCCAATGTGGAGAATGTATTGTCGCAAGCTTTGGAGGTTTGTGCAGCTGTTTTCAGAGATACTTCTAGGAACCTGTAAATTTTCAGTTCTTCCAAGGTGGATGATAAGGGGTGAGGTGTTTTCTCTCTACCTCTACAACAAGCTTCACCACACCAGCATTCCTCCTCACCCCAGGACCGCCCCTCAGAACTGTGACCCAGATCCAAGCATGGGTAAAACAAAAGATTCCTGCCTCAGCCCTGGCAAAGAGATCCTTGCAATCCCCCTCTGATCAGTCACTTGATTCCCCCTCAGTCTGTGGTCCGGAAGCTCAGGAAACAGCCGCAGCCCCAGGGGCGGCTGAGACCAAGCTCCTTCTCTCACCACAGTCACAGACTTCTCCCACTGACCTTCTAAGTTGTCTCTGGCATTTGTGGGTTGAGAAGTCTGGAAACCACCACAGCTGCCTGCAATTCAGTCCTCTGAAGCCTGCTCCAGGGTCTCTGTGGCCTGCGTGCCCAGGCCAAATGAACTAATCTAGTTTAAAACAAAATAGGTAGGTCTCATTTTATCCTAGTCTAAAATTCTATTTAGTCTGGAAGGATTTTCTACCAGCATTCTAAAGGAAGTGAAGGGCACAGCTGAGTGGCCTCTTAAATAATGTAGACAGCTAATTTGAGATTCTTTTTCCTTTAGAGCCATTGTTGTTGTTATTGTTGTTGTTTCTTTTTACCAGAATATTTAATCATCATTTGGTTAATTTAAATAAACTTCAATGACTCAAAAGTTATTTGATTATATTTCAAAATACTATCATTCTACTTTTTTTTTGTCCAGACTTGTGAGAGCTCAGCAAAAATAAGCTCTCTCTGCTAATGTAGATAGGTAAGTCTTACTAGATAACGTAGTCTTGGAGTGTTGCCTGTGACACCAATAGGTTAAGTAACTTGTGGAGGGTCACACAGGGTATAATCAGAGGTAAGACATGAATCCAGGTCTTCTGGACTCCTGTGGCTGGCTCTCTACCTCCTTCTCTGATCTGCTAATATCACATCCCTTTCAGTATCTGAAACCATTGGTACCACGGTGTCAACACTTATATTGAATTGTTTCACATAGTTCTTTTTTCCAGTACCACTCAGGGTATTGAAGCCTTTTACTGTTCCTCTACTTGCCATTAATGTCTCTTTGAATAGAAATATGCACGGGATCCAAGGTCCCCAGGAAACAAAGACATGACTTTCTGGGAATTTGCCATGGCGTCAAAAACACTGGCTGAATGAAGTGAATGCAAAGCAGTGGCAATAACAGTTGCCCAAGGAATAAAAACTGTAATAGGAAGCTCCTCTCAGAGAAAGCAAAGTAAAATATTGCATGAAGACCATAAAACATACTGAGGCAAATAATTTCTCATGCTACCCACGGAAGACCTAGATTTTCTGCCATCTGTCAAAAAGCATGGTGCTTTTAATGTGTTTGTTAAATACTGGTTTGGAGTATTTGCAGGAGGATTTCTTGTTAGTGCTCAAACACTAAACACTCTTACTTATCATTACTTCAATGCTTCCAATGTCTATAATTTCATTAGTACAAGAAAAAACATCATCTGATATTTTTCAAAATTACCTTAACATTTGCAAAGTGCTTTATATAAAGTAACTCATTGGCTCCCCCTGGGCCTCACTTTCTACATCTGTAAAATGGAGAAGTTGGCTGTGTTGGTCTCTAGCCATCTCTCCATTTTGGATCCACCTAGGTTCTCCATCTAAGATCCTTCCAGCTCTATACTTGTGATCTTGTGATCTCTGAATCTTCTCCACAATTCCTGGCAATAAAGCCATATTGCAGATATGATCACCACTTTACAGATGAGGAAACTGAAGCCCAGAGAAGTTGTGACTTAATCAAGGTCACATGTCTGTTAAGTATCTGTCTGAGGTGAGTTTCTAACCCAGATATTCTTAACTAAAAGTCCAGGGATTGATCTATTCACAAACACTACACATTCTTTCCATTTGCTCATGGTACATTAGAAAGAGTGCTGAATTTATAGCTGAATGGCTCATGTTCAAATCCCTGGTCTGCCAAGGATAACCTTGGGCAAATGATTGGGTTTCTTTGAGCCTCAGGATCCTCATCAATTAAATGAGGGGGTTGGATTCGATGATCTCTAAGATGACTCTTTTGATTCTAAATCCAAGATTCTATGATCCTTCCACAGCTTAGTGGTTAAGAGCTCTTCTGGCCAAAAGAATTCATCATCTTGTAGGTAGCCTGTTGATGAACCTTCAAACTTATCTAGGCTAAACCTGAGACAAGAGACATACAGTTATCTCTAGGCTCTTATTCAAAGCCTTTCAAGATTGGTAAAATTGCTAGAGTTTGAACTTCACTAGTATTGACCTCAAGAACATGAAGTTATCCTCCATGCTAAGACAAGGTATTTCATTGGAGTGGCATGTGATGTCTCGCAAAACTCTTCTTTATCTTGCCCAACTTCAAATATTCAGAATTTTAGAGAAGTTGCATAGCCACAGTACGTACTTAGAATACTACCTTTTGTAGGCAACAAGTACTTCACAAGCCCACTCACCCACCCTGTCAGTGGCAGATCACCTTCTTTTTTCTTTTAGCAGCCAATGGTTTACTTGAAATCAATGATCACTTAATTTCTATAAATTCTATAGATTCACTTAAATTTTAGAAGTAGAAAGAATCTTGGAGACCCTTGGGTCCAGATGTTCTCCAACTTCTTTGGTTTTATAGATCCCTTTGCCAATCTGGTGAATTCTTTCCCTTCTTGGAATAATGTTTTTAAATATATTAAAATACATAGAAGGACCAAGGAAAACAATTTTATTAGAATTCACATAAGAGGTAGTATGTATACTGTGCCCATGTAGATAATGTGGGTCTAATGGGTCTAACTAGTTATGGCTCACAGAGAAACATGAATAGATGTTGCTAGAGTTTCTTCTGTCCATCTGCCTCCGAGGGAGGCTTTGATTCCTTCCAGGAAGGGAAGCAAGAGTTTGAGGTAAGAGACTGACTACTCTGTTCTCAGAGAGAGTAAGTACTGGGATAAAATTGTATCTAATCATTCCTCCTACCTACCCCAATCCCAAAGTATTGTTAATCTAGAGGAAATAATTTCTAGGTTCAAATTAAGTTCTTGATTGGGACCCTTTGAAAAGGAAACAAATGTCTGAAGCTCTGTGTACCCAAAGCTTGACTCCCTTTCCACCAAATTCCACTTTCACTAAGAACACATGTTTTTGTTGTTGTTTAGTAATTTCAGTCTGTCTGACTCTTTGTGACCTCATTTGGGATTTTCTTGGCAAAGATACTGGAGTTGTTTGCCATTTCCTTTTCTAGCCCATTTTAATAGATGAGGAACAGAGGCCAACAGAATTAAGTGACTTACTCAGAGTCACACAGCTAGTAAATGTCTGAGGCCAGATCTGAACTCATGAAGATAAGTCTTCCTGACTTCAGGCCTAGTACTCTATCTACTATGCCACCTGGCTGTCATGAATATACCTAATAGATGGTAAATAAATTCATTTATCCATGCAAATGAGCATAAATCAGAGAAGTTATATAACTAAGAATATACCAGACAATATAAGCAGTGAATGAGCTCTCCTGTTGGGAGCAAGATGTCATAGGTCAACAAAGAAGGAAAATCCCAGAATTAATCAACAGGGAAATTCCCTAAAGTATCTATCATAGCAAACTAGGGATGGGGGCATGATTGATGTACCAGGTCCTCTACATGTTGGCTTCTTCTGTGAGTCTTTCTCTCCCTTCAAAGATCTGAGTAGGATTCAGAATTAAGTCGAAATTGTATCTCATTCTGCACCGCCCACCAACGCTTCTCCTTCCCCCTTGTAAGTTTATAAGCCTACTAAGTTTTCAAGTGACTAGTATAAAGCAACAATAATATGAAGTAAAATTACAAAGGGGAACATAGAAGTCATTTACAGACTGTTTTATAAATTAAGGGAGCATAACAGCTACTTGTAAATTGTCTCATAAATTAACTAAGGCCACATCCTGAGACTATGTGCTAAATTAGGGGAAACCATCTAGGCCTTAATGTAAAAGCCCCTTGGTCCTGCTAACTTCCTGTGGTCTGTAAGCCTCAGATAAAATCCAGACATGAGCAGTAAAACCAACAGCACACTAGAAAAGTGTTATGTTAATGAACTAATCCTAAGGTGGTATGGACATGTGAATCCATCTACCTCACTCTATAAAAATGGGCTCCCAAACTCCTGCCCCCAAGCACTACTCCACCTGCTATGTGTCCATGCTGCCCCAGTGTTCCTGACTCTGATATGCAGTTATGTGACTCTGTGCCTCTCCCATTCCCCATTTTCTTCACCACTACTGCCCACCTCCTGTCTGCCTCTGTATCTCCCAAACTGTTTACCTCTCTATTTTCTGTGCCATGAAGCATTAGTCTGCCATCTTGGTCTTTCCTAGCAAGTTTAAAAAAAAAAACAGGCATACCTATCCCTCCTTAACTCACAAGAACCCCTTAGTGATTCCATTCCCTTAGTCATAAACTGGGAACATCATATATAGAAAGAATATACATTACTCAAAACTGCACCTGCCCTTGAATAGGCATAGCTCAATGAATTCATCATAAGAAAGAAAGAGTGAGCAACTAAACCCCCTTTCTCCTCCCAGGAGAAATTTTTTTCTCTTTATTTGAGTCTCAACAAATTAATTAATAATTCCATAAATTAATTGGCAATTCAGTAGCCATGTGTCTTCTCTCCTGAAGAGGGAAGCCAAAAGACCAGACTCTTTCCTGAAGTTTTTACCAAATCTGTCCTCCACACAGGCAAGGAGGATTCCCTAATCAGTCTCCAACTGTGAGAAGACTCTTACCAAAATGGGCTTTGAACCATAGGTTTTATACACTTATCAATATTTTTAAAAAAATAAGTGAATTCATGAATCTCAGGTTAAGAAGCCCTGATCTAGTCCAACCTTTTCCGATTGAGTGTTCCATAAATCCCTCAAACTCAACAAGTCCAAAACTGAACTCATTATCTTTTCCTCCAAATTTGCTCTTTTTCCTAATTTCCCCATTACTATCCAAGGTACTACCATTCTCACAATCATTTAGTCTTGTAACCTAGATGTCACCCTTGACTATTCACTCTCTCTCACTTTCCCCCATCCAATCAGTTTTTATCTTGTTGATTTTCACTTTAAAAAAAAATCTCAATTAATAACTCCCTCTCTCTCCTTTTTTTTTTAGTTTTTAAACTTTGTGTGTGGGGGGGGGAGAGAGAGAAAGAGAGAAAGAGAGAGAGAGAGAGAGAGAGAGAGAGAGAGAGAGAGAGAGAGAGAGAGAGAGAGAGAGAGGCAATTAGGGTTAAGTGACTTGCCCAGGGTCACATGGCTAATAAGTGTCAAGTGTCTAAGGGTGGATTTGAACTCAGGTCTTCCTGACTCCAGGGCCAGTGCTCTATCTACTGCACAACTCCCTCTCTCCTTTTCTGCCACTGCCACCACCCTCGTATAGGCCCTCATCACCTCATACCTGGACTTTTGCAATAGCCTGTGGTGGGTCTCTGCCTCAAGTCTCTCCTCACTCCAATCCATCCTCAACTCAGCAGCCAAAATGCCCTTCCCTAAAGCACAGATCTGATGATGTTACACTTCTCCCCACCACTTTCAAAAAACACTAGTAGGTCCCTATTACGTCCAGGATCAAATATAAAATCCTTCATTTGTCTCTTAAAACTCTTCATAACCTGGCTGCTCTCTGCCTTTCCATTCTTCTTATATTTTACTGCCATCTATATATTTTATGCTCGAGCAATACTACCTCTCTTGCTATTCCTTACACGTTTTGCTAAATGTCCCTCATGCCTTGGGATTCTGTCCCTCTTTATCTCTGCCTTTTAGCTGCCTTCAAATTTCAGCTGAACTCTAACCTTCTACAAGAAGCCTTTCCCAATCCCCCATAATGCTCATGCCTCTTCTCTTTTAGTTATGAATTTGTCCTGTTTGTATACAGTTGTTGCATGTTATTTCCCCCATTAGACTGCAGATTCCTTGAGTGAAGAGATTGGTTTTTTGTTTGTTTGTTTGACTTTCTTGGTATCCTTAGTGCTTAGCAGAATGTCTGGCAGATAGTACATGCTTCATGAATCCCTATTAACTTCATTTACCTCACAAAAAAAGAAACTGAGCCCCAGGAAGGGGAAGTGATTTGCCCCCCAAAGAAACACAACTTGTTTATGAGCCCAGCAGCCAGGTTTCCTGATTCTTAGACTAGTGCCCTTTTTAATATGCCCAACTGCCTCCCAGCTTTGAAAAATATTTATCAAAATGTGTTTGTGTGTGTATGTGTGTGTGTGTGTGTGTGTGTGTGCATTTGTGTGTGTTTATGTTTTCCTTTCTTCTTTCCCATCTCTAAATCATTCAATCTAGACACTTGGAGTTATCTTACTTTCATCCAACTCCACATTAAAGGTCAATCTCCAACAGTGAGAGTGAACACAAAGGAAGGAAAGGGAGGAGAATGGGATGAAATTGATTTTCATATAAATAACAAAATGAGCATTTCTCTCTAATTTGCCTGAAAATAAGGTAATGGCTTTTCTTGTTTCAAGTAAATGGCACTGGGGCATGAAAGTAGGGGAGGAAGAACAATAAACTTTCTTCTGCAAATATGAGGACAGAGTCTAAAAAGTCTTGTACTTTGCAAACTGTGATATCCCTCAGCTACAGCTCCCACTTGAAATCTGCTTCTTAAAATAGAGTTTTGCTGATGTAAGCAAAGTCATCTTACAAGTCATTGACTGTGTAAAAATGGAACATAGAGTATTTTGCTCTTAGCCAGGATTTTTGATGCTAACCCACAATGCCTCTGAGATTCAAGGAGCTTTAATAGCAGAGAAAGAGATTCTAAAACAAATTTTTTTTAGGTCATCAAAAGTTTATACTTGCAACTGGAGGGAAAGTCATCCATCATTCACTTATAAAACAACAACAGCCACCTAAAAATAAAGAATACCTAGTCTTTCTCAAAGTATTTCACTTTTTGCAGACACGTATTAGAGAATACCACATTATTTTGAATATTTTGGACCTCCTCTCCCCTGCATTATAGTTTCTGTTTTATTTAATTCTTGGAAAATCTGTGAAATTTTAATAGCAAACAAATATCATTGCAGGTTTAAATGCACCCCCAGCTATTTGTCAGTGATTGGAATTCTTAAAAATAAAATTCTATTTAGCTTGTCCAGCATATAGATTCACGTTTTTAGTTGAGTTGCTTGTGTCTTATTTTGTTTTTCAATTTCTGTATTCCACCCAAGATTGTATAAGGACCAGACTCAATAAAGAACATGCAATTGGATTTAGTATTCCTTCTCATACATCATAGTGTTTGAATAATTTATTTTCATTAAGAGATGGCATTGCCTTAAATGACTCAGTAATTTCCAGTTTTGACCTTTTCTATAATTAATCTAGCTTCATAGCATAGCAATTAAAGTTGACAAAGTATTATAACAGCTGCAACCTAGAAGCTAGGTTATACAACGGATAGAGCCCTGGAGCTGGAATGAGGAAGTTGTTGTTGTTACTGAGTTATTTTTCAGTTGTGTCCAACTCTTCATTACCCCAGTTGTGATTTTCTTGGCAAAGATACTGGAGTCACTTGTCATTTACTTCTCCAGCTCATTTTGCAGATGAAGATACTGAGGTAAACTAAGTTAAGTGACTTGCCCAGGATCACACAGTTAATGTCTGAAGCCAGATTTGAACTTATGAAGATGAATCTCTCTGACTCCAGGTCTTTCACTCTATCCACTGTGCCACCTAGCTGCCCCAGAATCAGGGAGATCTGAATTCAAACTGTGACCCCAGGTGAGTCACTTAACTTCTGCCTGCCCCAGTTTCCTTATCTGTAAAATCAGGTTAATGATAGCACCTATCTCCCAGGGTTTTTGTAGATATCAAATGAGATAATGTTTGTGAAGTACTTTATGAGCCTTAAAGTGCTTTGTAAATGCTAGCAAGTTGTTTCAATATATTATATGTATTATATGTTATTTTACATATAATGTTACATATATCATGTCACACAATAGCACATTAGTTTATATCACATTGTATTATATCATATCCTAGTATTACTATTATACTAACTATATTATTAGTTTCAATATATTTCATATTGGGTATATATGGTATCTATTAATAGTAAGACATATAAGCCCCAAAAAAGCTAATGCAATCCTGGTTTGTGTTGACAAGCATACCTTGCAGGAATAAGGTGTTCATCTCACTGTACTCATTCTGGTCAGTCTACTGGAGAATTGTGTCCTACGCTGGGTACCATAGTTTAGAAATGATGCTGATAGATTGGGGAACATCTAGGGAAAGATGATCAGGATGGTGCAAAGCCTTGACTTTGCTACATGAGCATCATCTAAAGGAATTTGGGTAGTTAAGATAGAAAAGAAAAGACACAGGAGGGAAAAAAAACTATTCTATACAAGTGTTTGAGGGGCTGAGATATAGGGGGAAATTGGACTTGGTCTATAGTTTAAGGGTGGAAAATGGGTGAAACTTGCAAAGAAGTGAATTTGATGCCAAGAAAAACCTGATAACTGTAATTTGTAGATGGACTGGTGGGGAAGGTATGGAAATGCTGATCAGCAGGCATTGGCATATTTGACTAATACAATGCCCTACACAAAACAGACTGAGAAAGCCTGCTTCTGATGGCACATGATGATTTCTAAAGGTGAGATTTAGAACTTGAACTATATTCTGCAACTGGTGCCAATCTGCTGGCCACAACTGACTGTAGGGCTATATAATAAAAACAACAACAACAACAATAATGATAGCTAGCATTCACATAGCACTTTAAAAGTGTCTTGCATGTATTTTCTCATTTGATCCTTCCTAAAGGCTAGTTGCCTGAGAAACATGTGGATAACAAGATTGTAGACTATTACTATAGTGGCTATAGACAAACAGGTACCAGGAAGGGAAATTGAGGAAAAAGTCTACTTTTTTTTCATAATTTACCTCAGTTCCAAGATGCCTGTAAAATAGCTTATTCTTCTTTATGCCTTTGGGTTAAATACATGGCAGGAAGGGCCCCACCCACTTTCTTTCTTAACCTCCCCATGAGCTGATTCAATGACTGTACTAATTGCCTATAAGCCTTAGGTCTTCTCCAGAACTAGCTGGTAGAGCTCACACTCTTCTACCACTATCTGCCTCCACCCAGTGTGTACCACATCAGGGATTGTAGAATTCATGCAAAAGACAACATGGCAGGCTCCAAAGTGATGGGGAGTTGATCAGACATAACTAAAATATTTTCATCTGGGAAAGAAACAGTTGAATTAGAAGGGGGAGAGGCAGGCCAAAAATCAAACAGAGGACTGCAGTTACAGTCATATCAGGAGAATGGGCAGTCTGGCCTTTGCCCCCATCGACATGGTTGTTGTTTGTCCTTCATTCTCAAAGAGGGCCATAACATCAGGGAGGTGATGCCATGAGATGCAGGAACGAAGCAAAGGTTCACCATGATAATGACACCTTGCACTAATGGAAAGCTAGGAGGAAAGGCATGGGAATAGTGGTTGCAAAGGGGAGAAGTATTTCTTCCTCCACCAGGAAATCCCTCTTTGGTTGCAGTTCTTGAAGCTGGATAAGTGAAAGGAGATGTTTTGTCATCTGACTTACCAACTCTACTTCTGGCCTAACTTTGAACTTCCTAAGCTCTCTCTGTCTAATTGTGCTGTCCTTCAGAAAGCACTCCACCCTTACCAGCCCAAATCTCTTGCATTCCAGTATGGTGCTTTTATCCAAATAAAATATGCAGGCCTTCCTTCCTCAGAAACTGGAGCTTCTGTCAAACTTTTCATTTTAGCAAGTTCAAACTAATTACAGCTGCAGATGGCAACACCAAAATAAAGTTCTCCATTGAGGATACTTAATCATATCCAAACTATCGATACAAATGGCTGCTGCCTCATTTCAGAAACTTATTGCAGGTTGCCTGGGGTTGCGGAGTGCTGCCCAAGGCAGGAGGATTGTTTGAGAATTCAGAATGAGAAAGCCATATTATGGTATTTCTTTCATCATGGTTTGCAAGATTAGAAATGACTTATTATGGTTTTTCTCTATTAAAACATAAAATCCCAATGATAACAATGATCCATATTAAAAAGAGAGTCAACTTTAACATCAGAAAGACCTGCATACAAATCCTGCCTTCTGTTAGGTAGTTTGTCCTTCCTTTTCAAAGAGGACCAATGGAATCACAGGTGATGTCTTGACTTGCCTGTGAATTGGATTGAAGTAAGGCAGAGTTGCACAAAGTCATCAGCCTCACTCTCTCTTGTTAAGTCCAGCAGCAGGACAAAAGTCAAGACGACCTTGGCGATGGGCAAAGATGCAGTGGATGACCTTGGCATCTTCAATACCTGACCAAGCTTTAAGGGCTCCCCTGCACCTGCTTCAGCCACCAACATGGCCATTACACTTGTTGGGAAATCATTTAACCTCTGCATGTCTCCAGGCAACTATAAATTACAAAGAAGTTACGGCTCTCCACTTGTGAAGAAAGTTTCCACACCAGAAGTTCTTACACAGTTGAAATTACAGATCCCCACCCCAAAGACGGCAACCTCTTTGTACGGAGAGGATATAGTCATTTATCCTGTGACATTACATTGAAATAGAGCTGACAATATTAGTCAGGGCTATTACCTCTCCTGTCTTCTCCTGCTGATTGCTTCTCACCATTTGGAGACTCTTTGGAGACTTAAAGTTTGCACCAGGAGGTGGATAGGGCCCAAGAAGACAATATCCAACGTTGCTGCTTTTTCACTATTATTCAGCTGGTCAAAGTTTTAGTGAAGGAGGTTTTCCCTGAGGCTACATTATGTTGGTTTTCTGTGGTTCTCAATTTTCTGAGCTCTTTTTATAGTTTTACTTTAAAATATTATATGGAGAAGTTGTTATACCCATGATCTCATTTAATGACATAAAAGGCACAATAGATAGAATTGAGAACTTTGGTCCAAATCCCCCTCAGAGTATTACTGTGTGACCTAGAGTAAGTCACTTAACATGCTTGGCCTCAGTTTCATAATAATAGCTAGGATTTAATACAGCCCATATTATGTGACAGGTACTGGAGGCTAAGTACTTTGCAAATATTATCACATTTGATTCTCACAATAGCTCTGGCAGGAGGGGGCTATTATCTCTGTTTCATAGTTGTGAAAGTGAGACCAATGGAGCAGCTAGGTGGCGCAGTGGTTATAGCACGGGCCCTGGAGTCAGGAGGACCTAATCTCAAATCCGACCTCAGATACATGACACTTACTAGCTGTGTGACCATGAGCAAGTCACTTAACCCCATTGCCTAGCAAAAACAAAAACAAAAACAAAACAAATAAAGTTTTGGGGCAGCTAGGTGGTGCAGTGGATAGAGCACTGGCCCTGGATTCAGGAGGACCTGAGTTCAAATCCGGTCTCAGACCAAACACATGACACTTACTAGCTGTGTGACCCCGGGCAAGTCACTTAACCCCATTGCCCAACCAAAAAAGTATTAAAAAAAAAAGTGAGAGCAACAGAGGTTCAGTGACTTGCCCAGGATCACACAGCTGGTAAATGTCTGAGGCTAGACTTGAACTCAGGCCTTCCTTACTCCATGTCCAATGCTCTTAAAGACAACAAATCTTATTTTTTTTCTTTTTTTCTCTTTCTCTTCCTTCCTTCCTTCCTTTCTTCTTTCTTTCTTCCTTCTTCAAGACAACTGACAATGGCCCAGGGTGCCATTGGACTTTGATGACATGAGAAGAGAGTGAGGCTGATAACTTTGCACACTTAAATGTCTCACTTAAATCCAATTCACTTGCAAGCCAAGATATCACCCTGCTGATGTCATTGGTGCCCTTCTAGAACAAAGGACAAACAGCAACAACCTTCCTTCTTACCTTCCCTTTCTCTTTCCTTCCTTCCTCCCTTTCTCCCTCTCTCCCTCCTTCCTTTTCTTCTTCCTTCTTGCCCTCCTTATTTCCCTCTCTCTTTCCTTCCTTCTCTCCCTCCTTCTTCCTTTCTTCCTTCTTTCCTTCCTTCTCTCATCCTTTCTGATGTCAAACCCGGTTACCCATCTTCATTATCCAATGAATAAGTGGAAAGGTTACGGAGCTATCAGAATCCCATAATTCATAGTTGTGAGGTTACTGAGGAATAGTTCAGTTTCTCCATCATAAGTGTAATTAAATGATATTATGCCTCCAAACAGGTAAGAGTCTTTGAATTTATGCAACATCGATTTTAGTCTAAAGGACAGCCTCAACTGACATCAGATTTGACATTGACCTTGATCTCCTATCTCTTGACCCTCCTCGACCTTTTGATTGCAGTTTCTAAGGTTAGGTAATTGGTCCTTGCTGCTTTGCTTGCTTCTAGGCATTACTTCCTGGAATTATACATTCTTACTGTTACAGCACACTTTTAGAATTGAAGTGTAGCATTTAAAATATCTATTACATAAATTCTTTGGGTATAAGATAGGGAAAGAAAGGGCATAATTCTATTTTTATTACCACCCTTTGTGGCTTTTATCTTGGCCCGTGATTTTTATCTTATGGACTATGGACACTAAAAAGCCATGGAGTTATTTCAAGGGATCTGAAAAATCTATGTGGAAACTGAGACTAGAGATAAAAAGAAAGACAAAAGATATTCCATGCACTCCAAGAACTTACACACTCAGTGGGGAGATCACATGTAAACAACTATGTACAAACTGTATGTATATATACATGTATATAGGTATGTAAATATAGGTATTTATGTATGTGTATGTGTGTTTCCAATTTACCCTATGTGTGTGTGTATGTATGTGTGTATATATATATATATATATATATACACCTGTATGTGCATGTGTATGTGTGTGACATGCACATAAATACAGGGTAAATTAGAAATAATTAACAGATGGAAACACTAACATTAAGGAGGATTGGGAAAGGCTTCTTTTTGAAGAGGAAACTTCATCAGGATTAAAAATTAAAATTAAAATTTTAAATTTTAAATGATTATTTATTAATATATATTATATATTTATTGTATATAATATATTGTGTCTATTTTATTTTTATTTGTACATTTTATATAAATATGTTTATATTATATTATATTATATTATTTTTATAAATTTTTCTAAAAATTAAAAAATCTTTAAAGTTCCTTCCAGTTCTAAAGCTATGACAAACCCATAACCTCAGCAAGTACAGTAACCTAGAAGGAAAAATAAAATCTTTTCCTCAAACTTCCCAGGTAGGATACATAATATATCAGAAATAACAAGAAAAGTTATGGGCATTTAAAAATGAAGTTCATTAGATAGGAAGCCAGAGGCATCTGAATTCTGAAAGACAATAGGGTAATTAGACAGTATTTGTCAACGTAATTGGTGATAAAAAATGTAAATCTCAAACTGCCCTTGGAATTCTTGGCTGGCAAAGAAACAAAACCTCAAAGGTGAAGCTTTTTTTTTTCTCCATTCAAATAAAAACTGCAGTTTCGATTGATTGAAAGGAGCAGCTAGGTGGTACTGTGGATAGAACACCATCAGATCTGGCTTCAGGAAGATCTGAGTTCAAATGTAACCTCGACATTTACTAGGTGTGTGACCCTGAGGAAGTCACTTCATTCTGTTTGCCTCAGTTTCCTCATCTGTAAAATGAGCTGGAGAAGGAAATGGCAAACCACTCCAGAATCTTTGCCAAGAAAATGCCAAATGGGGTCACAAGAAAGTCAGGGATGACTGAACAACAGCAAAATTGAAGAAAGGCCAGAGGAAAAAAAGTAGAATATTTCAGAAGCTAGGAGAAATGAGAGCCCCCACATTCAAAGCATTGGACTTCTCTGTTTCTCTTGATCAGCATTCTTGATCAGCATACTTAATCAGTTACTAAGGGAGATCTACTGAATCTTCCTTCAACATATCTTACCTAATAAGCTAACACTTTACCCCCAGGTAGACGAGGTTGTTTACCCTAAACACCCTTGGATATTTTTTCTCCACACTTTCACTAAACCCCAGTGTCCCATTCCCTCTCCTCTGCCCTAAATCTTAGCCCTCTCCCTGGGTAGAAAGTGAAACTTCTGCTCAGCCCTACCCAAAGGGATCTCTCCTGACTGACACTAACCCAGGACTTAGACGAATATCTACTCTTCCAATGCAGAACTGTCCAATCTTGAACCCACAAGCTGTGGTTTACCCAGGGATATCCAGGGTCTTTGTCAGTAGGGCAATCCAGAGTCACCAACCAGATTGTGTGGGAAAGGTGGAGGAGGGAGGAGATTCTACCGAGCAAAACAGTCACTTGTCAATCGTTTAAAAGACTCAGATCTGGTAACATAAGCTTATAATGCCAAGAATGGGAGATGTTAGCTTCAAGTTTTGATGCTTAGTGCTAGCCTCAAAATATTCCTTACTACATAGTCTGTCCTGGCTCCAGCTCTCCCTTTAAATCCTTACACTTATTTACTTGGGACATGAAAATTGTCCAAGGGTTGTTGTTAGGTACTATTGCCAATCATATTTATCAACACGGAGAGATATTTTAATAACCAGTGTATTATGTACTTGGAGTCCAGTTCCATGGTACAAAAAAAAAACAATGGACCTGGGAAAACATTTTTCAGCAACCTTATATAATTTTTAGTTATAGTAGCAAATTGAATATGATTGGAATTTTACAGAGAACAAAGGGGAAGGTAAGGATCTACACATCAAAGAACCAAAAGCAGAAGGGGAAAAATCTAGATCATGTAAAATAATAAACTGATCAAAAAATACTAGAGGATTTAACTGGAATTTGCAGACAGAGCAGGAACTAACCAGAAAGCATTAGGCATGTAGTTGTTATCTCAGCTTAGGTAAATAAAGGTAATAATGCTGTCAGAAATTTTTCTATCACTAAACAGTTAATTACCTGAGCGGCAAGCTCTAGCTAGTGATGTGACCTACTGTCTCAAGCAAATGGCACAATATTAAAATTTTCCTATGACACAGGGGAATTCTATACCATTTTATGTTGCTGGATAGATTTTCATATAGACATAGGCCCAGGTCCTCATGTCCGCTTTATTGGGGAAGACAATATATATGGAACCAGGTACATGCAAGATTCATCGAGAATTGAAGAAAGGTAATCTTGGACTGAAGGCACTTGTAATAGAGGGGTCTAGGAAAGACCTCTTGCAGAAAGTGAGATTAGAACTGAGGCTTAAAGGTTGTATAAAATGCTTTCAACTCAACAAACGTTTATTAAGCAGCTATTGAGTACGAGGCCTTATGCAAAAGGGATTCCAAATTAATATAGTCCCAGGCATCAAGGAGTTTACCTTCTATTAAGTTTTAGTCATACACAGAGACAAACAATGGGAGATAATTTGAGGAGAGAGAAAAAATTAGCAGCCAAGATGAGTAAGAAAGGTTTTACAGAAGAGGTTGCTGTGTTTCCTTACAACCTGCAAGATAGGCAGTGTAAATACTATTGTCTAATTTTATAAATGACCAAACTTGCCCAGAGTCACAGTTAGCAAATGATAGAGTAGGGGTTTGAACCCAGGTCTCCTGAGTCCAAGGCCAACCAATGATCTTTCTACCACATTGCATGGCAAAAGCTAAATCTTTATTTCCCCTTCTTTGCCTAATGTAGTAAGTTGTACACACTAGGTGCCCAAAATTCATTCCTTTCTTTTATTATTGTTGACTTAAAGTTCCTAATATCTGGTAACCTTATCTTTTCTTTTCCCAAATCTCCTTTCTGACATTTCTGTTTTTGGGGTTGTTTTTTTTTTATGATTAACTCATCATCCCTACACTGGGGAAGATTCCTTTTTTTTTTCCCCCTAATCCAAGTAATTCAGAAAAGACTCCCAGTTTGCTTTTGGAAACCTAATTTTTCTTAAGAAACTAAAAATAAAAATAAAAATAAAAAACAATGAACAGTCAGCATTTATTAAGTATGTATTATATGCCAGGCACTGTGCTAGATGCTAAGGGTAAAAAAAAAAATTTAATTGAAACCATCTCAACTCTCCAGGAACAAAACTATTTTCCAATTATTCCTACAATTATCATGGAATAACAAAATCATAAACTCTCTACAGTAAAAGGGGTGTTAGAGACTCTTCCAGTACAACCTGTACCTGAATAACAAAAAAGTTTTCATCCTGCCCTTACTTAAGGGCCACTAGTGAAGGAGAGGAGCTCCCTGCCTCCTAAGGCTGTCCATTCTGCTTTTCAATCATCTCATTGGTAGGAAGTTTTTATTTACATCCAACTTAAACCTGCACCTCTACAATCTCTGTGCACTTTTTCTAGGTTCCTCCTCTGTAGCATGGTTTCACCTTTCGTAACATTGTATTGCATCATTAATTATAACTTTTAATTAACCTAACCTAGACTGCACAGATGTTTTATTGTATTTGCTTTCAAGATAAAATGACCTTCAGACTTTTCTCCCCTATTTGTGATCTTCCAAGTATATAATTAGCCTTTCAAAGTGAGAGGGCACTAATAAAGTAGAAAGAACATTAGAACATGACTCTAGAAGCCAGGTTGAAGTCCTGCTTTAATTCTCAACAAACTTTTTTTTCTTTTACAGAGATCATAGATATAGCACTAGAAAAGATTTTAGAGCAAGGAGTCTCTATGTTTTTTTGTGATAGTCCCTTTTGGCAGTCTAATGAAGCTTATGGAATAATCTTTTTAGAAACATAAAATAAAACACATAGGATTACAAAGGAAAACAATTATATTCAAATAAATATGTATTTTTCACAGTCAAATCCATAGACTACATGGGGTTCCAATGGACCCAAGGTTAAGAATCCCTGCTTTAGGGGTCATCTGGTCCAATCCCCTCATTTTACATGTAAGATACGTGTGTATTCTAAATATATAGACATAACTCACATACATCATGATTAGATATGATCCGAGGTCTTCTGGTACCCTTTGTAGAAAAAAGAAGAAAGAACAAAGGCTATGCTGCCACCACCAAGTCTGGTAGCTGGGCTAAAGGGGAACGGTGGCCATTTCAGATGTGGCAATGATCTTTCTTATCTCCAAGAAGGATCTCAGTATAGGATGATATCTATCTAGCACCCATTCAAATATCTTAAGTCTAGAGTATAAGTATATGTTCAGAAAGAAAGCCACCTCTTTGATCATTCTTAAATGGGGAAGGTAGTCCTTAGTTTATATTTCACCAGTTTAGTCCCTTCACACCCATTTGGGGAAAGACCAGGCACCAGAGGTTCAATGTTGGAACAAAATAAACTACTCAGAAGTCACCAAACCATTAACAAAAGAAGGTTTACTTTGCCCTGACCCAGCAAGGATTTGCAAAAAGGATACAGTGGCTTAGCATTTCTAAATATGCCCCCACCCCACTCCACCCCCTTGGCTATATATGGAAACATTTGGTTAGCAGGGCAAGATATGATGACTTTCATGATTTCCAAATATCTACCATGTCAAAGGGGTCCTATATGACTTTTCATGTCCTTCGGTCACAAGAAAACCGTGTCAAGAGAGGCAGGGTTGATCAAATTCCAGATTTGATGATTTTAAGATAAAAGCAATCCCTATTGCAGGGAATTGGGGCAACTCTAGCTCTATCACACCATTAAACCCAAGTTACACAAAAGACCATCACAAATAGCAAATAAATTCATTTTTTCTAAGAAAAACAGTAAATGGAAATTGGAGTTCTTCAGATTACAATATACCAAAGAATACAAATTCTTTAAAATTTCAGCTCAAACCAGGAGAGATGGAAAGATCTTACCTAAAGGAAGTCCCCTCTCAGCACTCCATAAAATTATAAAACCTGAAAGTTAGGGAAAATACTAAGCCTGGCTCTCATACATGGCCAGCAGTCTGCTATTCAAAACACTCTTTCCATCTGTCTGTGTCTGTGTCTCTCTCCATCTCTCTCTCTGTCTCTTTCTGTCTGTCTCTGTATCTATCTCATCTCTCTGTCTCTCTCTGTGTCTCTGTCTCTCTCTCTCTCTGTCTCTCTGTCTCCCCACCCTCCCACCCTAACTCCTCCCTGCCGTTTGGAGTTCTTCTCTCCATGTGTGTCTCTAAAATCTCTTTCTCAAGTCACACACACACACAAAAAAAAAAAAAAACCTCAGGTAAATCCTTTATCCAAGTATACAGCTTTATGCTCACAATTCTTTCAGCAAATCAGCAGTCTAATCTTCCTCTGAGTAAGCAGTAGGCAGTCCAGAGCTCTCCATCAGCAAATGTGGCCTTAGATTTG
This sequence comes from Vombatus ursinus, assembly GCF_900497805.2. Lineage (NCBI taxonomy): Eukaryota > Metazoa > Chordata > Mammalia > Diprotodontia > Vombatidae > Vombatus > Vombatus ursinus. The sequence goes on from NW_020954588.1 coordinate 4,952,670, forward strand.
GGCAAAAGGATTGTTATTTCAAAATGAGGAAACTCAGTCTACCTAACTTGACCTAGGTCAAACAGGGAGTATCAGAGGCAGAGCTTGACCCTAAATATTCTGACTCTAGAACCAGGCCTGGTGCTCAATCGACGCTTCTGCTTCCTAGCTTTGTGTGATCTTGTCAAATTCTGTTAACTTCTGAGTCCCAGTGTTCTTATTTATGAATTGGGGTAATAATATTTGCTCTACTTGTGTCAAATGGCTGCTGTGAGGATAAAATTAGCTTGTTTACAGAAAACTCTTTGACATTGTGAAATGACACCTAAATGTGAACAATTCTAGTTAGGTCCTAATTAATTTAAATAATGCATCCCATGAAGTGGCCACATTATTTGGTATTTCCACTGGACTGGACCCAATTACTATATATTATATAATTATAACTTCAAATAATATGAATTCAAATATATGCAACTATCTCATGGGATTCATTATTCGTACCAATCAAGACATGACTGTTCTTAGATCATTACCACTGTGTTAGGCATTAGGGAGTAAGAAGTTTCAGTAGTATACAATCCCTTCTGTTATGGAGCTTGTAGGGGAAATCAAAGCATAAATAATTATATTACAAAATTATACATAATAAATATGTGAACAGTGAAATTATGTGCTTGATGAGGTCATTGGGTGGAAAAGATCACTACCATTTCACAAAAGGAATCCAGGAAGGCTTGGTAAGGGACCATTTGAGTTTTGCGTTGGGGGACTTTGGACAAGAGGGCAGCATGAGCATTGCATCTCAGCCTAAATCTCACCTTTCTAATTCCAAACAACAAGGAATGCACTAAATAAAGTCATTAAAATCGCAAAAAGAAAACATAGGAAACACTGTACGTGGCCAAGAAAACTGAAGCAACTCCATTTGGTCTTTGCTTGTTTTCTGAGCCTGTCTGTATTGTAGCCCCTGTCCTTGTTCATGTCCTTCCTTACTGCTAAAACAGCAAGTATCCGAAACAGTTCTATCCTTTAGGGTTGGGTTATGAGAAACAGCTAACCCAAACCATGGTCTTTTCTTAGGCCATCCCCTAGACTCACCCCCAATCTCCCAGTAAGAGGCTCTGTCCAATCAAGAGGCATCCATACCTAATTTACCTCCTGCCTAATTAAAACCTATATAAACCTTGTCCTTTGGGGAGTCTCGGCCAACAGGTGTGGGGCTGCCTTGCCAGTAAACTCAATAAACTCTTGGTTTCTAAATTTCTGGTTCTGGTTTCAGTTTGTTCCAACACTGACAATTTTACTCCCAATACCTTTTCACAAAGTAAAGCCTAAGAAAGGGACACAAAAGATTATGTGATGGATCCACTTTTCCAACCACAGTCACTTTGTTACCTCAGTAAGGAAAATAGAGCCATGATATGTGAAGGGACTGATTGCTGCCAACAATAAGAACAACAATCATACCTGATAACTCAAAGAGTACTTTAAAGTTTATGAATTTCTTGGAGTAGTACCAAAATCCATGGCACGGTATATAGAGAAGGTTCTATCATGACATATTGCCTGGAAAAGGCAAAGCAAAAAAGAGGAGGAGAAAACTAGGAGGAAAAAAGAAAGAAGAATAAGTAACCCAAACTGAAGGGTCTTAGGATGAGGGAGGGTGATGGGGGGAAGCCGAGGAGAGGGTCTGTGGGACAGACTGAGATCAAACTGACGTAAACAAAACCAATTTCAGGAATGGAGTGCTAACTTTAAAGGAGGGGGAGGCAGGGGGAATAAATCCAAAAGAATTAAATGTAAAGGAGCACAAAGTAATGACCTTTCCTATGAATAGATTCAACTCCCCAGTAAAATTAAAGAAAATATCAAAATGGACAAGAAAGCAAAACCCAACATTTGCTCCATACAAAAACCATATTTTAAAGATGTACAATGTAGTCACATACTTAATGCAAATGAGAGACTGGAATAAAAATTACTAGTGTCTTTGTTACAAGGAAGAGTTTATGTGGAGAGAATATAAATTATGAAATGACTATTGTAAAAAAAACAAAAGGCATAATTTTTTTTTTAATTAAGGAAACATCCAGAAAAGCAACAGTGGGCCTTCTGGTAATAGAGAAGTATGAATAAAGGCAAAATGGTAGGAAATTATCAAGTATGTATAAGGGTCAAGCATAACTCTAGAACATATTGTACATGGAAGTGAGTCTAATTAGATAAACCTGTAAAGAAAAGGTGGTAACAGACTGTAGATGGGCTTCAAAGACAGGCTAGGCAATTTGAACTTCATTCCATAGGCAATATGTAGTCTCTACTGATGTCAGTACACCATGGCCTCTAAAACAGAAATGTCTTAGAGAATAAGGATTGGGTTTGTAAGGTATTATTAAGGACACAGATGCCATTGATTTTGTGACACAGAGTCATCACCATGCAGCCCTACAGTTTATTCTGTGCCTAAAACATCAAACAACTTGCTTCATAGATCAATGCATAGGATCTTCCCAGAGTCACACTCAACACAGATACAGAGAAGCAGGAAAAAAAAAATCACACAGGCAACCAAATTTCCCATAACCACACTGCTTTTCCAGGAAAAAAAAATCTCACTTAGATTCTTTGATCTTTCCTACTGCCAATATAATCATTCCTACAAGTCACAGTCTAAGAACAAGTTTCAGAACACTGGCTTAGAAACGTGGATTAATCCTGTTTATGCTGCTAAAATATAGTCACAGGTTAGGAGGATCCTTTTTAGAGCTACTGACAAGAAGTACCATAATCCTCTTTTTATAGGTCAGCTGTGCTGTTTCTCTGATTCTAGTAATTACTTATGACTTTTAGGTTCACTAGAGTGTTGGTTGCTTGCAGGTAGAGGTTATTAGAATGTCATTTATCTTGGGCATTACTAACATGAATTAGATGTTAGCACTACTCTATAGGTCTTTAGCTTGGACCAAAATTTGACATCTGAAGTGAAATTTAGGCAGGATCTCAGAGCCATCTAGTTATCCTCCCTCCTTTTACAGAGAAGGAAACTGATGCCTACAGAGGTTAAGTGGTTTACACAAAGTCAATTTTGTTTCAAAAATAATTCTTAGAGGAAGGGATTTGAGCCTACATTCTCTAATTCCAGAGTCAGTGTTCTTTTCTCTGTCCCATATTGTCTCATGTCTTGTAAGATATATCCTTAATCTATCTGTAAGTTATTGTCATAATTCTTAATATTAATTTCACTCAGAAATGCAGTAGGTATCATATATAATAATTAAATCATAAAAATCCTCTTTATTTTCTCTCTGTATTATCAGGCCCAATGCGATTTCAGAGATACATACAGAAGAACTAAACTCCTTTAGGTTAGAGACATTCTTAAGAAAGCATTACTGTGTTGGTTAAAAAAATTTCTCTGGCTCTTCTGGCAGGAGTGGGGAAATCTGGCTAGTTGAGCAATTACATTTAATCAGCTTCTATTTCCTTTTCATATAGAACAGATTGAGACATGGTGTCCTTTACAATTCCCATGTGGTTGGTGGAGGCACATTCCACATCAGGGACACCACATTTCCTCTGTGGGGTTCATCATGCTACATCAGAGGCAGCAGTTTCTGAGACATAATGTCAATGGCCAGTACTGCCCAGAACTCAGTGGAATGATTTTTTATGGTCCACTATGACATATGAGAACTATTTGGTGGGCTGATTGAAGGGGCCTTTATTTTTCTGTGAAATTCTCTGGATGTCATTTCTCCAGAAGGAAGTTAAACTGAGCTTGAGCTTGTTTAAATCCAGATTGGAGGTGCCAAACCCAATTGTTTGCTTGTTTTTATTTTATTTTTTTTCTTGGAAATTTGGAGACATTATCCTGGGTTGGACTGTTTATTGTAAAGGAGTCTTAAGAACTTTATGAGCATGTTTCAGAAACTTAAATAATTGGCAAAGCATATGAACTCTTTGGTCTGAGCATTTCTAAGGAAAAGTTTCTGGTTTTGTTTCTAGGAAAGTGAATTAAAAATTTTTATGGTTTCAAAAGGATGGTTCATAATCATAAAAGCTTAGAATGCAAGTGTGTGTGTGTGTGTGTGTGTGTGTGTGTGTGTATCTAAAAGCCTAAAGATGAGCATGGAAGAGTAGAAAACATCAGGTAATTTCCAGGCAGTCAGATACTGCTTTTATAGAAAGTATGGAGCATAAATAATATGAGCAAATGTGTGTGTGTGCGTGTGTGTGTGTATGTGTGTGTGTGTGTGTGTGTGTGTGTTGACCAAAGGCAGAAAAACTTTGAAGAAGTATATGCCCCAATGTAATCCTATTCCTTCTAGGATACTATGGGGATGAGAAGGGAGTAGTGCTAAGCAAGTGTTAGTTCCTGGTCAGGAAATGTGTAGAATGCTACCCAATGGCTCCACAATACGTAAAAAGGAGAGAATGATGGTGGCCCGTATGCTCTTTTTAGCACCTTAATTTTGCTGTAAGTGCATCAAAGGGCAAACTAGAACTAATGGCAGCAATTGCCGGCTAATCTTAAAAATATTTCAGTACTTCTGTGATTGTGTGATTTTATCAATGTGGGTATTCCTTCTCTTGGTGCTGATCTGAGCCCTAACCATACTTTCTGATTTTGTGTGATTCTTGTCCCTGATATCCCATAAATCCTCCAACCATCTATAATGCTGGAGGTTATTCTTTATTTCTGCTAGTTGCCCATTTCTTATTGCATCCACTGTTCCCATATGCCTGGCTTACTTTCCTTCCAGTAACACATCTCTTCAATATATTTTATGTGACTTCTTAGACATGTTTTATATATAGCATTTGCCACTCCATTGCCATTTGGATCATCTATGACTTTGATTCTTCAGCAATTGCTCTATTTACAGACTAGCAACAATATAGAATAACTATAAGAACATTTGTATGAAAAAGATATGTGTCCATGCTGGGAGGTAGCTTGCACTCATCAAAAGCATTGCCTGATTTCCCAAGTACAATCCATCCTGTTCCCCTCTTCTCATTCAATATTGGTCCCAGTTCATTGTCCAACTGGAGTCCCTATCCCAGATACACTAAACTCTATGGATTGACTGTCAAATTGCATGTCTAGACGACAGGCATTATTCATTCACTTATTTTTTTCCTTTGTTGAGTATTAGGTTCCTTTATTTGAGATAATAAGAAATCTCATTGAAAAGTCCCTCCATTGTGCTAGGGCCTAATGTAATTACAACAATATCCTACACAGAGAGGACACATCCTCCAGAGGGAGTACTGTTTCACCAGACCTTTGCACTAGACTTCCTTTACAACAATGGCAAACATCACTGTTAAGCATACATCTTCCTATTTTCTACCTAATTTGATATTTATGATCCGAGTCGCTGAATAGTTTATTCCTTTGGTGACATTTATCAAGGAATCTTGTGTGATTATAATATATTTCTGAAAGACATCTTTATGGAGAGCTTTTTACCCTGCATTTCACAATGGAGTGAGATGTTTTATCTTAATAATCCACAAACAATAAAAACAACAGGGTGTTGTATTCTGTGTACCTTCCAACAAACTGTGTGAAAGTAAAGACGGAGTTGCTTGTACAGCATCATTTTTCAAAGCTACCTATTCTCTTTTCATATTTTCATCAAGGATACCTTTAATGATCAGCACTATAGTATTCAGAAAGATGTTATAAAGAGGAAAAAAGTTGGCTTCAGTGGTTATTGATGTCTTCTTAAAGCACATAGTAATCACTTAACAAATATTTGTTTATAGGAAGAGAAGGGAAAAGGGAGGAAAATCCACTGATCTCTCAAATTTTGCTAATTTAATCCCAGTGCCAGTGGCCAGGAGCATAATGGGAGTTGAAAGGAATTTTATTACCTAAAAAAACAATGGGCAGGCTTGAAGGAGTTGAAACTGAGAAGAAACCAAGCTATTCAAAAGGCATCTCTAATGGAAGACCTTTTACTAGTTAGCTTGGTGCAACTATGAAACTCACTCACTCACTACTGGGCTGAAATTTCCCTGAGGCTATGGGCTACTTGCACAAAAACAACTGTGACCACTCCCTAGCAGAGAAGATTTCAGGGAACCAAGAGATGGCAGCAACTCGATGGAAAATCAAGAGAAGGCGACTATAACTCAGAAAACCAGCAGATGGAGAAAACAGCTCAGCAGAAGATACCAGCAGAAATGCCTAGAATTCTAGCAGAAGACATCCCCAGACCAGAAGATGTTAACAAGAAAATAGAAGGAATTAACTTTGAAGGGAAATGGAATTTTCCTGGTGAAATGTATTGACCCTCTCACACATGTTCCCTAGCTACATGTCTTCACTTTTCCATCAGTGACATGGGAATCTATGGGCATGTGTAGGGAGATTCGACTTGTCATTTACCTTGCTCCACTTTTTAATTAAATGACTTTGGCTTCAACTTGACAAGTCTTTTGTTTAGGTCAGACAAAAGGGAAACATGGTGGAAGTAGTATGAGTTACAGTTTTAAATGGATCTCTTGAGTTGGAACTCACAATTGGAGGGGGTGGAGCAAGGCTAAATACTGAAAGAAGTGAATTAATATTAAGCATCAGTGAAGACTTATTGATAGGTTGGTGACACAGTTTATCAGTATCACCTAAAAACCATGCTAGCCATTATTTAATATTGAATGGTTGAAAAATTCCCCAGCAGTAATTTATTGGAGCATTGCCAGTCCATCAGCATGGAAGCTATTGCTGATAGCTGCCAGTGTTGCTGTTTAGATATTGATAATTGGAAAACAATAGAATTCAAAGCCAACTCCTTATCAGTGAGTACAGTATCCGTAATCCAAGTGCAGAAAAGAAGCATTGTAGAGACTTCCTGAGGATGTATAAGCTATGAAGTATTTACAACTATTTTTCTAGGGTAGGTTTGGACTCGGCAAAAGAAGCAAATTCCAATAATTATGCAACATTTGGTAACACTTCTTACCATAAAGGGTTATTGTTACTTTCCACCTTTCCTTTCTAAAAATTCAAATTTACTAATTAATAACCCTATTGGCCTTACCTGGATAGACATCCAGGTGTCCTCTGGATTAGGCCACTTCAATTTCTTAAAACAAACAAATCTAAAGATTTAATTTAACAAAGTAAACAGCTAATTATATGACAAGACTAGGGAAAGTCCAATATCAACTGACCGGAAATGACTAATCAATGGATCAACGGATTGATCAATAGACTCATCCCATTTGATCCATTTGTGGAATGAACTTTCTAAACCCAATCATATAAATGGTAACACAATCTCAGTAACTCAGAAGTGAAAAGTAAAAGAAAAACTGAATGTGAGTCCAAGAGCACACTGAAAGACACAGCATGCAAGTCTAAATCATTTTTTGGTTTGCAAATGTCCTGGAATAAATGAAACTTGGCCAAAATGTTGTTAGGAAATGGGACACTGAACAGTAATTGAAAATTTAAGGGAGAACCTTCAGTACTGACACCAGACATAGTAGCCACTGGAGCTCATCACTACCAGTATAATGACAAAGCCATGTGTAAAAGACTCACGAAAAATCAGCCTTGAAAAACAGAATGAAGAATTTCATGTCTGAAAAATGGGGATACCAACCCACTGGAATCTACTGTTTTCAAAATAGCAGCTGTTGATGACTGTTTGATAAAATATTTATCAAAGAGAGTTGATGCAGCCCAGCTTTTCCCACATGTTGCTGAAAAGTCATCTCAAAAAATAAAAGATGAAACAATGATTTTTTTTAAGATTCTGAAAGGACTAAGAAAACTTTACTTCTTCTGAGATACTGTTCACCCTTGATCTTCTAACCTAAAATGGATGAAAGTTTCTTTATAGAATCTTTGACATAACTTGTAGTATGCATTTACAATGCATTAAAAAAAATTAAACATTAAAAACAAAAACATAAAAAAACATATATACATACATATACATATATATATATATATACACATAGTTTGGCAGATTTCAACGTGCATGTTTTCATCTTTTTGTAGCAGAAATGGAGAGGCTGAAAAAGATGATAACTTGGAAATTACCTTGACAAAGTATGCTACTGCTACACATGGTCTTCTGAAAAAAAAAAGGAATAACTAGTAAAAGGTTTAATTTCTCTTTTTAAGGAGTGCCCAGGAGCAGTGCTGACTTGGATTAACCAGATGAATGGATGACCGATGCTGCTACTGCTGTCGCTGTTGTTATGTTGCTATTCTAGATAGTGGTGATGATGTGGTGAGGAGCATCTGCCTTCTTGACTGGTACTATTATGTTTGGTTCTGGGGATGTTAGCAAAGACGTCCTTAAAATGTAAACCCCTTGAGGGAAGGGGCTGTTTTACTTTTGTCTTTGCCTCTCCACTGCTTAGTACAATGTCGGTCACATTCTAAGTGATTAATAATTGCTAGCTAATTGATTGATTGGTTGATTGGAGGGTGTCCAAGGGATGCAACCAGAATGGTGAATGGTCTTGAGTTCATGCTATGTGAAGATTGATTTAAGGAACAGGTAATGTTCATTTTTCCTGGGAAAGAAAGAAAAGACTCAGATTGAACATAGTAGCTAACTTGAAGTATTTGAGAGATTCTACCCTGGAAGAGGAATTGGCCTAGTTTTGTTTGATCCCAGAGAACAGGATGAGGAGTAATGGGTAGAAGGTATAAAACAAAATTAATTTAGGCCTAATGCCAGGATAAACTTCCTAACAATTGGGGCTATAAGAGAGTGAAATGGTCTGCCTTATAAGGGAGCAGGGCTCCCCCACACTGGAGGTCTTTGCTCTTAATTCCTTTTCTCTTGCTATTCTCTCCAAAACCAACCAACAGAGGTCATGTATGCCTGGAGGGATGAAGGCCATTCAGTTTTGTTTCTGGGACCATGCCCACCTGCTGTAGCCTCCATTAGAATCCAAGCATGTCTAGGGAAGGGACTGTCTCCTTTTCAATTTGTGTCTCAAGAAGTGCAGAGTAAATGCTTAATAAATAATTTTCATTCATTCATTTGTAGAAGGGCTTCTGGATTGACTGCAGTGAACTCAATAGTCACTGTGATTCCTCACAACTGTGAAATTCTGTAATTCTGCATGGAAGTTGCAATGAATTAGATGTTACATGGCTTGGGCCTCAGTTTCCACAGTCTGTAAAATAAGTAAGTTGAATTGACTGATCTCCAAAAACCCTTCCAACTCTGATGATCAGGATGTTAGAAGGCAATCTAAAAGTCAGAAATCCCTGATTCTCCAGCCGCCTCCTTGAAGAAGCCTTTATCAAGTAATTCAGAAGAGTAGTTTCCCTTTAGTTTTGCCATTTGATTCATTGTGCTCAATCGGCTAGATGAAATACCATTTCACAGGATGCCGTTTCTCTATTCCATTGCTAGAGATGTTAACGAGTATAGTCCCTTGAAACATTGATGGAGTATTTGTGAAGCCCAGCCCTGCCCTTCCAGTTGGTTTGTTCCCAATTCCTCCATCCCATTCTTTGAGAATTCAAGAGCAGAAACTTGGCTATTTTCTTAAGAAAGACAAGTCATAGTCCTAGCTTCAAACATCTCAAGCAATAACAAGTTAAAAATTAATAAATTAAGGGAGAAATAAGAAGTTGTCCCATTGAAAGGAATATGCAGATAGGATCTATCGACAGCTTACATTTTAACATCAAAGGCAAGTGTCTACTGTCACAGACATAAAAAAGGTCACACTGTCTTCAGAGATTAGCTGTTAAGCAGAGATCTATTAATTTCATCTGTTATTCCTTTTAGTCATCTCATGCATACTTATCCACACAAAGACATTAAGATAGCCTTTCTATTTAGTAGTCAGAAAGACAAATGATAAGCATTAATTAATCCCACAGGCATTAATTTGGCAACCTATGATATACTCAGCACTGTACTTAGAGTAATATCTCTATTAATGAAGATAGAATCTTCATAAAATCAAAGGATTAAGGAGAAGGGACCCTCAAGATCATCCAGTCTTGCCCCCTAACTTTACAGAAGAGGAAACTGAGGTCTAAATAGGAGAAATATCTTACTCAATATGTCCAAGGTATAAAGTAGTAGAGACAGAATTCAAATTCAGGTCCTCAGACTCTCAAACAGGATTCATTTCACTACAGTTATTCCCATGCAATAAGAATTTATGTTCTAAATGGGGACATATACAACATTCAGCTGATATAGTTAGAAGCAATGCGTAATTAAATGTGTAATATGGAGGCATATGTAGATTGCCTAAGTAGTAATAATAATAATAACAAGCATTAATATAGCACTTTAAGGTTTGAGAAGCATCTTAAATATGGTATCTCATTGGATTCTAACAAGAACCCTGTGAAGGAGGGATTATTATCATCCCCTTTTGTAGAGATGAGAAAACAGAGAGTTTAAAGTAACTTACTCAGGGTCATACAGCTACAAAATGCCTAAGGAATAACTTGAACTCAGGTCTTCTTGACTCCAAGTCTAGCTTGCTATCTACTGAGCCATCTAACTGCCAATGAGTGCCCAAGAATTCAAAAGGGAAAAAGATCACTCTGGGATGAGTTCACCCAAGGGAAAATACATGGACAAGAATAACTATCAAGCAGGGCCTTGAAAGAAGCGTAGGAGGACAGAGTGGAGAAAGTGTGATGGTCTATATTTTATTCCATCCTCCCCCTAAACAGTAAAACAGTTCCTGCTCTTCATCCCTGCTTTTCATCATAGACCAGAAAGAAAATGTCGTTTTTGTTCTGCGTTCCCATGTTATGAATATTACCCTTAATTTACAACACTTAGGGATGGGAGAGGGAGGGAAATGCACTGGTCTATAGGGCCTTGGCCTAAAGGAAAACGTGGCAGCTTCCATTGAATCTCCATAGGAAAGGAAATTTGACATCTCTACCTGGCCTTCTTCCCGCTTTCTGTTTTGGTTTTCACTGCAATTCGTATTTGTGGGGAGTATTTTCTATAGGTCAATGCATCTATTTGCTTCTCCTAATGATAGGAATATTAAAAGCAACCGAAAGCTGGCATTTATGAGGGTAGGTTAGGCCTGTGCCAGTTTTGAAGGTCAAATGGAATTTTCACGGGTCTACTGATTTTTAATATCATTCGCAAAGCTGCTGTCAGAGTCAGATCCTTCCTCTCTCCAAAGCTAAAAAGAAAAAAGAAAAAAAAAGTTCTCATTTAATCCCATTTTCCTTCTGAATTTCTCTCTGAGGTTAGTTCCCCATTTTATAATTAGAGAAACTAAGGCCCCCAAATCTGCTACAAAACTAAAAACAAGACTGAGCTTTCCTGATGCCCAATGCCAAGCTCCTATTAAAATATCTTTTAATGATGCAGAAGCTTCACTCAGACATTATGTTCTCTTCATGAGTCAAAGTCTCCCTCAGAAATACGTAGTATACAGACAGAGGCGGTACTTTTTTGGAGCAATATTCACTCCTCTGAGTTCTTGCTATTTCAAATAAGAAGCAGATTTCAAGAAGTGTGGGGAAGAAGCTGTCACATTGCTTAGTCCCGCCCTATTTTTTTTAATATATGTGTGTATAGGTACATGTGCACATATGTGTGTATATACAGATATTCTTAACAAGCTAACTTAATTATGTTGCACATATACAATTTAATTCTAAAACTCCAAATACTAGCTACCACTTATATAAAGCTTTGAGATTTATTTGCAAAGTGCTTTATAAATATTAACTCATTTTATCCTCACAGCAACCCCAGAAAATAGGTGCAATTATTGTTTCTGTTTTATAGAGAAGGAAACTTAGACAGACAGAGAGGTTAAGTGATTTGACCAAGGTCACATAGCCAGGAAGTGTGTGAAGCTGGATTTGAACTCAGGTCTTCCTTGGTCCATTCCTACCATTCTGTCGTCTACACCTCCTATGGACGTGCTGTCTCCCTCCAACAGAGTAAGCTCATTGAAAGAAGTTATTGTGAATTCAGAGAAAGGCAAGGGAAAGGAAGGCAAATAACATTTACTAAGTGTTTATTGGGTGCCAGGCATTGTGCTAAGCATTTTACCACATAGTAAGTGTTTAATAATTGCTGTTTTCCTTGCCTTTCTCTGAATTTATCAGATTCATTATTTCTTACGGTGCATTTATATCTTATTGTATTGGCTTACACAATTTATTCAGCCACTCCCTGATCAATGGGCATACATCTTTTTTCTTTTCGTTCTTTTTTTTTTTTTTGACAACATTCAGAGTGTTCCTAAGACTATTGTGTTACATATAGGGGCCTTTGTTTCTGTCATTGAGTCCCATGTGATAAAAGGGAAGAATCAGGATGGCTGGGTCAAAGTGGATGAATTGTTTATTGACTTGTCTCTAGACTGGTTTATTTTACCCTAAAAAGATTTATACAAAAATTAATTATCCAGAAACTAGGTGAGGGGAAAATGTTTAAACTATTTAAGAGAACACATAGGTTTCCAGCATTTTAGAAGCATGTATTGGTCCTGGGGATGGTATGTGTGTGTGTGTGTGTGACAAATATTTATATAGTGCCTACTATGCACCAGGTACTGAGCTAAGCACTTTTCTATAAATAGAAAGAATCTTATTTAATCCTCACAACAACCCTGCAAGGTAAGTACTACTGTTATCTTCAATTTATAGTTGAGGAAACTGAGAGAGAGGTTAGGTAACTTGCCCAAGGTCACACAGCTTGTATATGTCTGAGTCTGGATTTGAACCCAGTTTTCCTGACTCTAAGCATAAGGCTCTGTTCACTAGGGCATCAGCTGCCTGTGGCAATGGTTTCCATTTACATGAAAACAATTGACATTCTAATCACAAATATTTCTCCTTCGTTCATTATAGTAAATTCCACACAGGCCTGCATATGGTTATTCCATTTACTTGAAAATAAGGCAGATTGAACTTAAAAAAAAATTTAATTGTTATTCCTTTCTATTAGTAAGATTTAATTGCACTCATTTACAGTCTTACATACCTATACCTAAATTTGTTTGCTAGATTTGAAGAGTATGCTGGATTTTGAATTAGGGACCCTGGCATGGAATTCCAACTTGTGTTAATAATAATAACAATAGGTAGCATTTATATAGTTCCTACTATGTGCCAGGCAATGTATTAAGCACTTTACAAATATTATCTCATTTGATCCTTAACAATAACCCTGGGAGGTAGGTACTATTATTATCCCCATTTTACAGATGAGGAAACTGAAGTAGACTGAGGTTAAGTGACTTGTCCACTAATGAATGTCTGAGGCTAGATTTGAACTCAGGTTTTCCTGACTCCATGCCAAGCACTTTATCCACTAGCTGCCTCACTGTCCATATGATCAAGATTAAGTCACTTTACCTTTCTGGGTTTCAGTCTAGAATTTAATTCAAGTCAACAAACATTTATTAAGCATCTGCTGCATACCAGATCCTGTAGATGCAAGAACAAAAAAGAAATCATAAGATTCCTCCAAGCTCTGAATCTATTATTCTGTGATCCATTTCACAAATTGCAAATTGTAGACTATGATTGTTGTTACTAGTCCTTTATCCTTGAAGAGAACCCATGACATCAGGAGGGTGATGTCTTGACTTGCAAGTGAATTAGATTTAAGTGAGGCAGGGTGGTGCAAACTCATCAGCCTCACTCTCTCCTCTTCTATGATTATTTGGTCCTGAATGTCCATGAAACTGACTCTAAATTTTCTTAAATCTAGTTTACACAGATTTCAGGATGTAAGCACTTAGAGAAATAAATTTTCCCCTAAGTACTGCTTTGGCTACATCCCATAAATTTTGATATGTAATTTCATTGCTGTCATTATCTTTCATGAAATTATTGATTGTTTCGATGGTTGTTTCTTTGACCCACTCTTTTTTTAGGATTAGATTATTTAGTTTCCAGTTAATTTTTAATCTGTTTCCAAGGCATATTAATTGAATGCAATTTTTATTACATTATGATCCCAAAAGAATGCATTTAATATTTCTGCTTTTTTGCATTTGGTTGTAAGGTTTTTATGCCCTAATGCATGGTCAATTTTTGTTGAGAAAAAGGTATAATCCTTTCTATTCCATTCATTTTTCTCCAGATTTTATCATATCAAACTTTTCTAAAATTTTATTCATCTCTTTAGCTTCTTTCTTGTTCATTTTATGGCTAGACTTATTTAGTTCTGAGAGGGAAAAATGAGGCACCCTACTAGTATAGTTTCACTGTTTATTTCCTCCAGGAACTCATTTAACTTTTTCTTTAAGAATTTGGATGCTATGCCATTTGGTGTGTGTATGTTTAGTATTGATAGTACTTCATTGTCTATTGCACCTTTTAACAAAATGTAGTTTCATTGCTTATCTCTTTTAATTAAGTCTGTTTTTGCTTTTGCTTCATCTGAAATCATGATTACTACCCCTGCTATTTTTTACTTCAGTTGAAGCACATTAGATTCTACTCCAGCCCCTTATTTTTACTCTATTTGCATCTCTATGTTTCAAGTGTGTTTTTTGTAAAAACAAAACAAAAATCCATATTGTTGGATTCTGGTTTTTAATCCATTCTGCTGTCCACTTCTGTTTTATGGGTGAGTTCATCCCATTCACTTTTACAGTTATGATTATTAACTGTGTATTTCCCTCCATCTTATTTTTTCCTTGTTTATCCTCTCTCACTCTCTCTTTTTACACAATCCCTCCTTAAAAGTTTTTTTTTGCTCCTGACCACTACCTTCCCTAATCCACTCTCTTTTCTACTAGCCCCATTACCTTTTTTACATCCTCTTTCCCCTGCTACTTCCCTATAGGGTAAGATAGATTTCTATGTTCAACTGAGTGTGTGTATATGTATTCTTCCCTCTTTAAACCAATTCCAATGAGAGTGAGGTTCAAGCATTGCTCCCTCCCCCCCCTGCCATTTTCCCTCCACGGTAAAAAGCTCTTCCTTACACACTCTTTTATGTAAGATAATTTTCCCCATTCTTCCTCTTCCTTCCCCCTTCTCCCAGGGCATATTTCTTTCTCACCCCATTTTTTGAGATCTTTTCAACAGAAATGACTCACGTTCATGAACTCTGTCTATGTAGACTCTTTCTAACTGTCCTAATAAAGGTAAAGCAATTAGGAGTTACATGTATCATCTTCCCATATAGGAATGTACACAGTTTAACCTTATAATAGTGCTTTTGTGTTTACCTTTTTATCCTTCTCTTGAGTCTTATGCTTGAATGTTAATTTTTTTATTCACCTCTGGAATTTGGCTATAATATTCCTGGGAATTTTCATTTTAAGATGTCTTTCAGGAGATGATTGGCAAATACTTTCAATTTCTATTTTACTGCCTGGTTCTAAAATATCACAGCAGTTTTTCTTTAAAATTTATTGAAATATGATATGTAGGTTCTTTTTTTCAATCATGGCTTTCAGGTAGTCCAATAATTCTTAAATTATCTCTCCTTGATCTATTTTCCAGGTAAGTTGTTTTTTTCCAAATATTTTATATATTCTTCTTTTGACTTTGTTTTATTGTTTCTTGATGTGTCATGGAGTCATTAGCCTTCAATTGCCCAATTGTAACTTTTAAGGAATTATTTTCTTTAGTGAGTTTTTGTACTTCCTTTTTCATTTGGCCAATTCTACTTTTTGCTTAGTTCCTTCCTTCAGTAAATTTTTGTGCCTCTCACAATTTTACCAATTCTGTTTTTTTAAGGTGTTATTCTCTTCAATATTTTTGTGCCTCTTTTGACAAGCTGTTAAAATTCTCTGTTCATAATTTTCTTTTACCACTTTCTTTTCTTTTACCAAATTTTCCTCTACCATTTTTATCTCTTTGTTTAACTCTTTCAGTAATTCTTGTTGGGCTTGTGTCCAATTAGAATTCTTTTTCCTTTGAGACTTTGCTTGTAGCTGTTTTCACATTGTTGTCTTCTTCTGAGTATGTGACTTGATCATCCCCATCACAGTAGTTGATTTTTAAGGTCAGGTTCTTTTTTTTGTTGTTTGTTCTTATTTTTTAAAAAACTGTCTCTTGACTTCAAACTTTATGTTAAAGTTGAGTTCTGCTCACCTGTGGGTGGGGAAGCACTGTCCCAAGTTTTAGGTTTTTTTGTGCTGCTATTTTCAGAGGTAGTTCTGGGGGTCTGTAAGTTTTCAGTACTTCCAAGGTTGTGTGATTCAAAGAGAGATATTGCCACTGCTTTCTTGGTCTATGCTCTGGTCCTTACCCAGGAAATGACCCTGATCCCCTGTAGCCATGAGTTCTAGTGTTCTTTTCAGCCCTGGAACTCTGACCAAGTCCCTTGCTCCCCTTCAGCCACAAGTGCTAGTGTTCTCTCTACCCTGGAACTATGACCTATAACTGTGTATGGGCAATGAAGTTGCTAATCAGCTCTAGGTCCTGTGCCCAATGCTAGGAAAAGACCCCTGTGTTCCCTTTCTGGCCAGTTATCTGATCCCCTTACCATGCTACTGCTACCAGTGTTGCCACCTCTAAGGCCCATGACTGATGTTGTTACATGCATTCTGGGCCAACCTCCACCTGGTATAATAGACTTCTGCTGACCTCTTAAGCTGTCTTGGGCTGGAAAAATGCCGTATCCTCACCTTTTGTTGGCTATGCCACTCCAGCATTCAATTTGGTGTGTTATTTTCAAGTTATTTGGAGGAAAATGTTGCTGCCTCTACTCTGCCATCTTCACTCTACCCCTCCAGTTTTATATTTGAGAAATTTATTGCATATGGACAGTGAGTATGGGCAAAAATTGAGTATGAAGATACTAATGGGTTGAATTCCATCTGGGACATTGTGTAGCACTGTCAGTGATTTCAAGTGGCTCCCCAACACAAAAACCTATCTTTTGAATACAAATTTGCTCCCAGTGATAGCATTTAAAAAACATAGTTGGGAATAGCAAATAGTTTAGAACACTGAAGAAATCTATGCTAGAGATGATGTGGTTTTGAAAATATTAGGAAATCATTTTATAAGATATCTTAGCAGGACATATACTGATGTAGTACCCAGGAATCCCCCCACATGATGGGCACTTCAAAAGCTATACACTCAAAATGATAGCTAATGAGCCCCAACCAATGGGATGACTTTTATAAGGTCAACCAAAAGAAACACATTAGTTTAAAACTGAAGATACTAATCAAATAACATAGCAATTTATGTGACAAGAAGAGGTTCTCCTCTCTAATACATACATTGTCATAGATTACCATACCACTGGTGGGAGAGAGCACACATAAGTAACATGAGTGACCAGAAAACACACATAAAGAACATATTGGTACAATCCATTTATACCTGTGACACTTTAATGATATCATCTAGCTGCTCTCTGTCAGTCAACTGACATTTATGAAGTACCTACTATTTGTCAAGCATTGTACTTAGTGCTAGGGATTTAAAGAAGAACAAAAAGAACAAAAAGAAAAAAAGAAAAAACCAAAACAAAACAGTTCTTGCTCTCAAGGAGCTTACAGTATAACACCATCCACTGAATATCTTAAATCTTCAGACACTTAGATTACCTTCAGATCTCTGCTATCACTGCTGGGGTAAAATGGTTACTAATCTTTTCCATTAGAGGAGAAAGTTGGCCTTTTGAGCATATAATCAAAGGCCCTTACTACATATCTAGGCAGATTATAAAAGCTAGTAAAAGACTTCAGGTTAGTATTAAACTTATTTTTGAAATTAACTATCCTCTTTCATGTCTTGACTGAATGTTTTCTGACTCATATGTATTAAGGTTGAAAAAAATCTTTGTACTTTTTATGACAACCCCTGGTCTAGGCAAATATTCTGAAATATCCATTTTATCAAACAGCAAAAGAGCTAGGTGAAGTTCTGGATTAGAGATTGCCTTCAATTTCTCATCCATAGCACCCCTCATTTTTGTATGCAAATCACAGGGCCTAGGCTGGATTGGAAAAACTGAAGGTTAATGAACTTTATCACTTTTCTCCGGTAGTAAAACTATAATATTTTTGTGCATTTTGCCTTTTTATCCTGCATTATTTTTCAGAAAAATAAGCATATACCCATAGAAAAAAAGATGAAAATGAGATAATAATAACTATATGTATATGTATATATACATATATATCACTTTAAATTTTATGAAGTGCTTTATATGTATTATCTCATTTAAACCTCACAATCTTGTGAAGTATGTTCTACTACAGATGAGTAAAGGTAAACTGAACAAAGTTAAATCCATGCCCAGGATCAAATAACTGGTAAGAAAATGAGAATATATTAAAATTCAGGTCTTCCTAATTCTAAGTCCAGTGATCTGTTCCCTAAGCAAAAGTATCCTCTTAGCACCAAAGGGATGGAAAAAAATGCAGAAAAATATTGCTATGCAAAACTCTCATTGTGAAAGAGCTAAAATTTCTTTTGAAGATTGAATGTTTCCATACTCAAAAAGCTTGAATCATTGGTTTATTTTATCATCATATATTTCACCATGTTTTTATGCAAAAACTAACAGTAGTGTTTAAGAACTATTCCCACAGGAAATAGAGAAATGTGGGAAAAGAGGAATCAATTAAACACATTCTATTTCTTCCCACTGTATAAAGAAAAAAATAGAACAAATCTTGCTAATTAATATTTATTAAAGAGATATTTGTGTGGGAACTCCCATTAAATTTTAAGATTTTTGAGGGCAAGGACTGTCTTTTGCCTCTTTTTGTATCACTTGCACCTATCACAGTGCCTGATACATAGTAGACACTTAGTGCTTATTGATTGATTGATTGACCTAGACGAGGGCCCCACTTGTGATCTTGAGGAGCTGACTAAGAGTCATCACCAGCAGACCTGTGACAAGGTGTTATTTGTGGACTTGAGGATTTTTAATATATAGAGAAGAAGGAGAAAGTAGAAACTGAAAAGGAAAAGGTATCAGTCAAAGAGGGGTGTACCAGCAGATTGTTAACTAAGGGAATACTCTGCTATGTTCTACCTGCATAAGGGTTGGTAAGTCACTTCTCTATGAGCCTTAGCGTTTCCTTATATTTAAGCCCAGGAGTAGGGTCAAACAAATAACCCCTAAGGTCATTTTTATCCCTAAACTCTGTTAACTATGTTTAAGGAAGGGTTAGGTTTAATATAAACATTCCAAATCTCTTTTATTTATTACCTACTGGGGCCTGTAGTATCCTGAGTTTCAAAGAAGGGAAATTAATTTTAACTTTTATTTCTATTTTTTAGCACAGTAATGAGTCATAGGTGGAAATGGGTTATTCTAGAGATGCTTCTGTCTTTGTATGTTTATGTGCATTCCCATAGTCCTTCATTCATACATTATTTCATTTGACCCTCACATCAACCCTGTGGTCTAATTGTTTCCCCAAAGTCACTTGGCTAATAAGTAGCAGAGGAAGGACACAAACCCTAGTCCTCTAACCATAGGTCCGGAGTTTTTCCCAATAGTATATTTTTCTGTCTTCCATACATGTCATATTCACATGCCATAGAAGTCATGATTTGGTTGCAAGAGTCTACTCTATCACCACTAGAGGAGGTATAATGAGTGAGATTTTGTTGTATTTTTTTTCACCAGAAAGATTTTTGGAACAGATATAATCCATATAAGAATAATAAATTATCAAGAATCTCTAAAGATTAAATCTGGAACTATGTCTTTGCAGATGTTTTGCCAATGGATGATGGGTTATTTATACATAAAACCAGACATTTATGACTACCTGTATATATCCCCAAAGTTTTCATAAGGAAACATTGCTCTTCATGAACAGAAGGCCAAGGGATTTGCCCAAAAATCTTTGGAATCTCTAAAATAGATTGTAATCCAGATTCCCCTTGAGAGCCAATTCTGCAAACCCTGGGAGCTAGAAAATTGGAAACAAGTGGGAAGTTTTAACAGACTGACACTTCACTCATTGTTTCAAATATATCTTACTCATAGACCTCTTTGAGTGGCAGGGGATACATGAATGAACAGGTACAAAATTAAAATAGAGGGTGTCCCAAAAGTCTTTAATAGTTTTAAGGTATTAGTGCTTAAAACTACATTAAGACTTTTTGGGACACTGTTTAGATCAACCTATTTAGAGAAACTTGAGCTTTAACAAAAACATACAAATCTACCAAAACAATCTCTGAATTACCACTCCTTAATACTAAAGTTTAAAAATTTAGTTATGCATATATTCGTGAAAAGAGTATGGTATTAGGCTTATAGCTTATCAAAAAGCATGAGCTTAAACATTCCAGGGCCCAGAAGTCATATAAGAAATGACAAGTAGGATGATTTCAGAAAAACCTGGAAACACTTACATGAACTGATGCAAAATGAAGTGAACAGAATCAAGAGAACACGGTACACAGTAATAGCAGTATTTTAGAACTGTGAGTGACTTAGCTATTCTCAGCAATACAATGATCCAAAGGACTAATGATGAAGCATATTATCCACCTCCAGAGAAAGAACTGATACTGTTTGAATACAAAGTGAAGCATGCTATTTTTCACTTCATTTTGTTTCATTCTTTTTCTTTTATTTGAGCATTCTTTTACAAAATGACTAATACGGAAATGTTTTCATGATTGTATATGTATAGCCTATATATAATTGCTTACCCTGCTGTCTCAGGGAAGGCATGTGGTTTGTCCTTCCTTCTCAAAAAGGACCATGACATCAGGGAGATTATGACATGATTTGCAATTGACTCTGATTTGAGTGAGGGAGGGCTGTGCAAAATCACCAGCTCTACTTTCTTCTCCAGAGCCATCTGTGTCCAGTGGCCAGGTATCGCTCAGGATGACTGGAGATGGCCCAGGATGCAGTGGGAGACCATGGCCTTTTTATGCTAAGGTCTTTTCAAGTTCTCACTTTGAGTGAGGCAACTCCCATTCAATGAATAGGACTCTTTAAGAAGTGAGTCTAAGGATGGCCCTTTTAATAAAAAAATAAAATATCAAAATCAAACTGGGAGGGGAAGACCCTCGGGGTTGCTGGCCAAAAGAGAAACAGTTACTATTTACATTCACTCCGAGCCAGGAGGGCCCAAAAATAACCCTTGGGCACAGATTTGTTGTTGTCTAATCCATGGGATCCAGAGTGAACTGGGTTTAAGGCTTGTTCTTTGAGAAGGAAATCTAGCCAGCAAACCCCGAGTTAATTAAGTAGCTTTCCACCATGAAAATTTACCTTCCTTTGGGCAGAACACAAGAGGAGAAGAGATGAGAGGAGAGGGGACGGGAGGGGAGGGGAGGGAACTGGCCAGCTGGGTCCCCATTTTGGCAGTTCAGGATCACTCACAGGTTGTGGTTTGTCCTTTGTTCTCTGGGAAGGGTAGGGAGGGATGAAAGGATAGAATTTGGAACTCAAAACTTTAAAAAAATGTTTAAAAATTGTTTTAACATGTAATGGGGAAAGATAAAATCTACTAAAATTTTAAAAATCACAATCCATGCCTCAAAAGCTTTTCATTGTCAATTAGCTATGTTTATCCTTTAGCTCCTTCTACAGACTTAATCGATGAATCTCCCTTCTCTGTGCCTTTGCAGTAGCTGCCCACCCCCACCTCCCACCAATGCCAAGAATGCTCTCCCTCCTCTACTTGACCTATTGCTTTCTTTGGCTTCCTTCAAATCCCAGCTCAAATCCCACTTTCTTCAGGAGGTTCCCTCACCCACTAATGTCTTCCCCTCTGAGATTAGCTACCATCTATGTATGCATATGTTTATAAACACATATGTATATTTTACCTATACATATATTCATATCAGATATAGATATGCATATGTGTCAGGTATGAACCTAGTTATTTATATCATTTCTCCCTCATTAATATGTGGTCTCAGTAAAGACTGAGACTGTTTTTAAATTTTCTTTGCATTCCTCTTGTTTACCACAGTGCCTAACACAGTTAATGCTTTTTATTGGTTGATTGATTGATCCATCAAAAACTATTTATTTAGTAAGGGGATGAAATTTTACCATACACGTTTCATACAATATACCAGGTCAGAGTATAACATTATGAGGTGTTGTTGTTCAGTCATTTTCAGTCATGTCTGGCTCTTCGTGACACCATTTGGAGTTTTCTTTAGCAAAGATTCCAGAGTGATTTGTCATTTCCTTCTCCAGCTCATTTTACAGATGAGGAAACTGAGGCAAACAGGGTTGAGTGACTTGTCGAGGCTCACACAGCTATCTAAAGTGTTGGGGGCCAGATTTAAACTCATAAAAATAAGTCTTCCTAACTTCAGGTCTGGTACTCTATCCACTATGCCACCTAGCTGCCCATTTATGAGGCATAAGGTACCACCATAGAAGTTCTTTGTGACCAGTAAGATGGCAAGAGATTTTTATAATCCAGCCACATCATCCCAAATACCATTCTGAGCTCTGCTCTGATTCAAGAGGCCTCATTTAACAGCTGTGATCTAAAGAGGCATCATCCATTCTACAATCAGTTATAGCCATCATAATTGACATTCATACAGTAACTCTAAGTTTGCCAAGAATTTTACACGTATTATTCATTGGAATTTCACAATATGTATAAAGAGATAGGAATTATCCATCCATCTCTCTTGCTTCCTTCCTCACTTGCTATTTATGATTAGAGTACTATTAAATAAAATTATCTCCTTTGATTTGTCAATCATTGTATCTCAGATCATTTTAACATATGCGTGGGAGATATTCTGCTGGCAGAGAACCACTGAAGTTACATGTTGCCTTTCTGAATCAGATACTTTTTTATTACCATAGAATAAGCACAGTGGGATCTTACATTTCCTGTACCTTTGCATCAATTGTGTGACTGTAAAGATGTGGTCTTTATCTCCTTGCCAAGCAAAGAAACATGGCAGCCAAGGGCAACAGTGATTTAGGATATAAACTCATTCGTAAAATTGCAAAAATGATGATGGTTAACAGTTGTGGTCAGCATTGCTTCAAAAAACATCAAGAAGAAGTAAAGCGGAAAACAAGGTTACACAAAGCTTTAAGAGACTCAAATAAAGCAGATCAACCCAAGAGGATTTAAGGATGAGCCTGGAAGGAGGACAACAAGTATAGTGAGCTTATGATAACAAACTATTCTCTCTGTTAATGACATTTGAGCCAACACATTTAGATTCTAATATCATGTGCTTCTCAACGAAATTGACATGGGGCTCAAAAAAAATGGAGAAGCTGTATTAGATCAATTTTGCACAGAGGAGGAAAGCCAAAGGCAACAGAACTTTGAGGACATTGAAGGATTGATTCTCATTACGTCTAAAACAGTGGAGGAAACTAAACATTCATAAAAAGTAACATATCATTACCCCCCAAAGTTGACTGAGAAAACATAGATAATGGCCAACCCATTTGTTTACTTTCCCAATACTAAAAAAAATCTTTACGATACTGTTGATGAGAGTATGAGAAAGAAATGGACAAGAATAATAATAGCCTACAATAGGTGACATAGTTATAATTGCACAGTTGACTGAAAGGAGTAGAAATACAAACTCTCATGTTGCTTATTGTCTGTTGAGTATTAAAAAAAAATAAAAAAATCCTTGGTACAGTAAAACAAAACACTGCCTTAAAGGCTCTGTGCCAACAGTGTGTCTCCCAAACATGTGTTAAAAGCCTACAAGATTCCTTGCACATCACAGAAGAAATAATTATGCAAGACAACTCACTGATTGTAAATATCAAGCAGGATGTAAAGCAGGAAGATTCATGATCATCAAACATGTTTGCCACTGTGGAAGAGGATTTGCAGCAAGCACAGAGCCCAAAGGGGAAAGACAAAGTCCTCATAGATGGTGAGGTCTTCCAGGGGTTTCTGTGTGCAGATGACATCAAGCCAATTACATCAATCCTAGGAACACTGCATAGTCTCCTATCATTCCCAAGAATTTGACTTAACTGTCCACATAGGATGAAGCAGTTAGACATATAAGCCACAGAACTGCTCTATCATCACATATATTTTGGGCAGATACTGCAGAAGGATAATGAACTTGGTCTACAGTTGAATAGGAGAGCATTCTGGATTGTATTTGTGGAACTGTGAAGTGATTTTTCAAAAAATAAAATTTTTATAATTTTTTTGTTTTCATATCACATACCTTTCATATCACATCCACCTTCCCTCTTTCCTTCTAGAGATGAATTCCTTGTAACATAAAAAATTTTTTTTATAGAGAAAGAGAAAAAAATCAGGAAAACCAACACATTGGAAAAATCCTACGTGTATAATGTTAATACATGTGAACCTCATTCTCTGCAAAGCAGCAGGGAGAGAAATCTTCTCATATCTCTTCTTTGGGTCGAGGCTTGTTCTTATTCTGAGTTTTAAATTTTCTCCCCCTCTTAATCCTCTCCCCCTCCCACCCAAGATGGCAAATTTCTGACATTATTTATTGCAATGTACCACACATGTATGCTCTCCTTCCTCCACACACACCCCTCTCACTTTCCTACCCACAAGGGAGAGATGCTTTCTCATCTCTTCTTTTGGGCATTGATATTAAGCATATTTTCCCATTAGTCATGATGTAAAAAACAGTTAGAACTAGTGGGACGAACCACGAGAATGAAGCAATAAAACAAAATAACGAAGGAAAAGAGAGCAAATAGTATGCTTCAATCTACATTCATACTCCATAGTTCTTTCTCTGGATGTGGATAGCAATTTTGATAGTGAGTCTTTTGGAGTTGTCTTAGATTCTTGCATTGCTGTGAAGAGCCAAGTTTATCAAAGACAGTCATCACACTACATGGCTGTTATTGTGTACAATGTTATCCTGGTTCTGCTCATTTCACTCTGTACCAGCTCATGTAAGTCTTTCCAGGATTTTTTTAATTTTGCCTGCTCATAATTTCTTATAGCACAATAATATTCCATTACATTCATATACCACAACTTGTTGAGTCATTCCCCAATTGATGGACATCCCCTCAATTTCCAATTCTTTACCACCACAAAAAGAGCTGCTACAAATATTTTTGTACATATGGGTCCTTTTCCTGTTTTTATGATCTCTTTGGGATATAGACCTAGAAGTGCTATCACTAGATCAAAGGGTATGCACTTTTTTACAGCCCTTTGGGCATGGTTCCAAATTGCTCTCCAAAATGGTTAGATCATTTCGCAACTCCACCAACAATGCATTAGTGTTCCAAATTTCCCACATCTTCTCCAACATTTCTCATTGTCCTGTTTTGTCATGTTAGCCAATCTGATAGGTGTGATGTGGTACCTCAGAGTTGTTTTGATTTGCATTTCTCTGATCAATAGTGATTTAGAACATTTTTTTCATATGACTATAGATAGCTTTAGTTTCTTCCTCTGAAAATTGCCTGTTCATATCCTTTGGCTATTTATCAATTTCTAAAATGTATAGAAAACTGAGTCAAATTTATAAGCATACAAGTTATTCCCCAGTTGATAAATGGTCACAGGCTTGTTCTTCAGAATTTTATCAACATTCAGTTTGGACTACTTTGTGGTTATTTTTCTTTCCATATATGTTATTGTAGTCCATGTCTAATCTTGTTTTTCCTGGCTATGCTTCCTTCCCTTTGAATCAGTTCTTGTAAGTCTTTCTATACTTCTTTGTATTTATCATGTCCACCATTTCATATAGCAAGGAAATATTCCATTGTATTCATGTACCACAGCTTATTTAGTCATCCCCCAATCAATGAGCATCTAGTTTATTCCCATTCTTTGCTAAAAGTTTTGGGCAGTATTTTTAATGACCCCCCAAGCTTCTCCATGAAACAAAAGACAATTTCTGTAGCACCAATTTTTTTCTAGTGCAAGGCAACATGGTTTAGTGGATGAAAAGCTGACCTTGAAGTCAAGATTTCCATCACATACTAGTCATGTGAATCTGAACACATCACTGAGACTCTCAGTGCTCTAGGCAACTGTCTATGACTATAGGGTTGCAGGGGTGTGGGGAGGAGGGGGAAGTGTATTGTTAGAAGAGGTTTGTCTTGTAAATAAAAAAAGCATAAGACTAGTCTCTTCACATATCCCTACTCTTCCAGTGGCATACTTTAGTTGCAATGTAAGGAATAACACAGTGTCTGAGAATTAAACCTGTGGGTCCCCCAAAACACAATGAAAAAAGCTTGGTGGTCACAAGTAGGCTGTAGCATATTCTATCAGCAAGAAATAGCAGTGAAGAATCAGCGTAAGAGATATTATTTGAGAAATGTGTAATTAAAAAAGGAGGTAGATGTCATATAAGTGAGAAAAAGAGATAACTAATGGATGCTTCATGGAGCCCATTCATACCCATGCAAAGTCAAGATGTAGATGAAAGCTTTTTTAAGATGTTGGGTAGAGAAATTATGGGAAGATATAGACAAGACTCTAACAAGATGAGCATGTGTAAATCTTTATTGCTGGATGTAATGTAGAGATGCTGAAAGCATCTCTAATTAGAAGATGGCAGGCTTAGAATAACTTCCTAGTCTTTATGTAAGTTATTTCGTGGGAAGCTGAGGAGAAAACAAGTCATTCTACACAAAATTTATACAGGCTACTAATGCATTCTCTAATAAATTAAAAGTTTTGGATTATCCCTTTTCAAAGTTGGATAATTATAAAAATTCATAAATAGGAGCTTAACTCTAAAATAGGAAGTAGGTTTTGAATATCTGTAGGATTTATAAAAAGTAGTGATTAGACAAACCTTTGCCCAAAAGAAGAGATGAGAAAGCATATCTTTCCCTTGTGGGTAGGAAAGTGGGAGGGGAGTGTGTGGAGGAAGGAGAGCATACGTGTGTGGAACATTGCAATAAATAATGTCAGAAATTTGCTTAGTTTTGTTGGGCTGAGGATTTTTTTTCTCTTTTTAATAAGGGATGACTCCTGGGAGGAGAAAAAGGAGGGGTAGCTTGGCAAATGTAAGTGATGTAAAAAACACAAGATAACCCAAAAATATTTTAAAAGCTAGTTTTAACAATATAATTATTCTGTCTCATAAAACATTATTCAACGAGGTGGTCTAATGGAGAACATACTATACTCGTTAATGAGACCTGCGTTCAATTTTGATTTAAATACCATCCAGCTATGTTGACCCTGAGCAGTCCACAACCACTCTCAGTCAGTTTCTTTATTTGCAAAATTGGTGCTTCAGGGTTATCAGGAAGATCAGTGAGATAACATATGTAAAGCACTTTGCAAACCTCAAAGTTCTGTAGAAATGCTAGTTAATTGATCTTGGGCTCTTTAAGGCTAAGGCAGAAGTGTGCAAAGTTTAAAGGGACCTACAAAGCTGGTATGGCTTCAAATATGGATCCAATGATAGCCTGTATGTTTGTTAACTGAAGACCAGCCTGGCTAAATTTGGAGAGGTTCCTCACCAGGTTTGTCAGAGTGATGAGTTTTTTTGCCTCAATCACTCCCAGAGACCATCTCATCTGGTAAGGCCTGGAGAGATTGGGATCGGCCTCCATGGTGGAAATGCCCACACTGATAATGATGTCACTGATCCTTGAAGCACCAAAATGTACAACATATTGCTTCCACATATTCATGACCAAAGAATTTAATTATTTTAATTTAATTTACTGAATTTGATTACACAGCTAGATAGTGCAGTGGATAGAGCATTAGACCTGGAGTCAAGAAGACCAGAGTTCAAATCCAGCCTCGGATACTTCTTAGCTGTGTGATCCTGGGGGTGTCACTAAACTTCTGTTTGCCTCATTTTCCTCATCTATAAAATGGGAATAAAAATAGCACCTACTGCCCAGGGTTGTTGTGATGATTAAATGAGATAATAATTTTAAAGCATTTAGCACAGTGCCCAGAACATAGCAATCATTATATAAATGTTAGCTATTATTATTACTATTATTAACGTATAATCATTTATCAAATATAAATTCAGGTAGAATTTGTATCTGGAATGTATTTTTTTTTGTTGTTGTAGACTTGTGATCTTACCAGTTTACAGAACTTCCAATGTATAATTTCCTTTCATTGATGTAGACTGAAGACCACACTGTATATTGCCATCTTAGAAGGTTCCCTGGGGCACTAAGTTAAATGACTCGCCCAGCGTCACAATATATGTCAAATGCATATGTAAGGGGTAAGCTTAGTTCTTCCTTACTGCAAGATTGTTCATACTGCTGCTTTTGCTACCACCAGTATAATAGATACCTTATTATCAGCAAGACAGAATGAATTTTCATGTAAAACCTGTAAGTGATCCTCAATCCTTCGGTCATGAATGATGGCAAGAAGGAGCAAAAGGAAGAAACAGAAAAATGCCCAGTTCATTGGCAAACCTGATGAATTGTATTGGTACATTTGTACACATGCCTTTAGCATGTTTTTATGCATTTGTTTATTGTCTTTCTTCGTGAGATGGTGAGCTCTTTGAGGGCAGGGACTATCTTTTGTCTCTCTTTGTATGCTTACAGATTAGTACAGTGCCTAGAACATAGTAGGTACTTAATATTTACTGACTGACAAAACACAAGTAGTTTAATTGCTCATAAAAAAAAAAGAAAATCAGATTTTTTTGAAGTTATCCTAAAGACTTTTGTGGTGATGACATTTCTGCCTTTTAAAGATTTGGGGTGACATTCATTTGTAATATGTGGCAAAGGGGGAAAATATTACAAATATTTAGTTTTCTCAGAAATTAATCAACACAGGGGCAGCTAGGTGGTGCAATAGATAGAGTCAGGAAGACCTGAGTTCAAATCCAGCCCTAGATACATAACATTAGCTAGCTGTGTGACTTTGGGCAAGTCACTTAACCCTGATTGACTCACCAAAAAAAAAAAGCACAAGAATTGACCTGAATGTTTTGTCATTGTGGTCCTTTCTTGTCAAACCACCAGAAACCACAGTATTGACTTTTCTGAGTCCATGTGTTTACAGCTTTCTTTTTTGTTGTTGAGTCATTTAATTGTATATGACTCTATGTGAACTCATTTGGGGTTTTCTTGGTGAAGATATTGGAGGGTTTTGCCATTTCCTTCTTCAGCTCATTTTACAGATGAGGAACTGAAGCAAACAGGATTAATTGACTTGCCCAGGGTCATAGAGCTAGTAAGTGTCTGAGGTCACATTTGAACTCAGGTCTTTCTGACTCCAGGGCCAGCACTCTATCCACTGCCCCATTCAGCTACTCTATTTATAGCTTTCACACCATTCCCTAACAGGCTTTGATTGAAACAGTATTATGTCCAATTGCTACTGATATTTATCACAAGGTTATTACATTTTTTAAAATATATATCAGGAAAGATTCTGGAAAATTAGAAAGATAGATATATTACATTCCTCTTTGTACGTATACTGGACTCTCACCAAGGGTTATTAGTTTTTAAGAAGTAATCTAACCAAGCCAGCTCTGCAAGACATTTCTGAGCCATATGATATCAATTAAACATGGACTCTCTGGCTACAAACAACTGCCATGACCTTATCCATGTCCAAAGCTGAATGTTGTCTCTTCCTTTGAAGTGAGCAGTGCAAAATATTTTGTACATTCCAGGAGATAATGTGACTTTGCTATCTATCATGCTAAATCTCTAAGTTTTCAAATAGGTTTGTTGGGGAATTTTCAAAACACCAGGACTTTGATGTGTCTATTTGCCATCAAAAATGGCTTTCTGGATGCAACATGATGTAGCTAGTCATTCATCTAAAATACATTTATTAAATACCTACTATACACGGAGCATCATGCTAGCCTTGGGGGAGATCCAGAGTTGAGATCATCCATGAGGACTTCTTAGGCCCCAGACACACTCTTATCAAAAAGGGCCAACCTTTTTGCCATCTTGTTTGTCCCAAGGGTAGCTCTTTAAAGTAACTTATCTTTATGTTGTGGGAAGCCAATGATAGGAGGAAATGGATAGTATTTCCTTCCTGGATATGCTAAAGATGTGAGATTTGCTGTATTAAAAACAAATCATGTTTCAAAAATATGTCTCTTCCAGATTGCAGAATAGCTGAAAGCCAACAAAGGAGCTAGGGTTTTTGTCATTTCTTTTGGAAAGCTCTTCTAGAGAAATGAGCCTTCAATTAGCCACAATCATTTTTGGAAACAATATTTCGTTTTTAGTGGAACTGGCCGGTAATAGAATACAGAATGTTCAGAATTGGCCCATGAACAGAAGGGACTGAGTCATTATCTGATAATTTTCTCTCTGCCAAAGTATAGAAGGGGGATAGATAGGCTGCTCACTATCCAGGACTAGTTTAGTCGAACACCAATGGTCATGTCCACAATGGCAACCAGAGTATCAAGTGCAGACAACGAGATTAAATTAACTGTATTACCTTCTACTTCCAGTGGTGGTCTAGTCAATAACAGAATGTTGAACCACATCTGTTCTTTACATGTGGCACTCCATTTCCTACTTCATGCCTTTGCTCTGGCTGTCTGCCATGTGTGGAATGCTCTCTCTTCTCCACCTTATAGAATCCCTCTCTTCTTTCAAGACACAACTCAACTCCACCTTTTAGACAGTCTTCCTGAATCACCCTAACTGCCAGTGTTCTCTATGCCTAACTAAATCATATTTAATTCAGTGCCTTGTTTTTTTTATTTTTTATCTATTTTATATAGTAATAAGAAGAATAAAAATCATATTACTCACATATTATTTCAAGGTTTGGAAAGCAAACTTCACTTTACAAATACTATCTAATTTTACTTTCATAACAACCATGGGACATAGATGCTATTATTATCCCTATTTTCCAGATGAAGTACCCAAGGAGGACAGAGGTCAGCAAATTTGCCTTGGGTCTCACAGCTTGTTTCTGACTCTGGATTTGGACTTACATCTTCTTTCATTCCCGGTACAGCTCTCTACTACTGTGCCACCAATGTACATGTTGTCTCCCTCCAACAGA
This sequence comes from Vombatus ursinus, assembly GCF_900497805.2. Lineage (NCBI taxonomy): Eukaryota > Metazoa > Chordata > Mammalia > Diprotodontia > Vombatidae > Vombatus > Vombatus ursinus. Next base: position 4,983,534 of record NW_020954588.1, read on the forward strand.
ATGTAAGCCCTTTTTATATCTATGTCCCATTGCCTAGCACAATAGCTGGCATATAATTGTTGTGGTTTGTCTTTCATTTTCAAAGAGAACCAATGACATCAAGACCAATGTCTTGACTCATGGGTAAATTGGATTTAAGTGAGGCAGAGTTGTACCAAGTCATCAGCCTCACTCTGTCTTCCACAGTTATTGAAGTTCAGTGACAAAGTCAAGATTACCCAGGGTGAAGCAAATGACCTTGGTGTCTTCAATGTCTGACCAAGTCTAAGTTCTCCACAGCACCTGCTCAACCACCTTCATGGCCTCTGGAACAAATTGTTCTTATATGCCCATTTTCCTGGGTTAAGCCTTTATATGCTTGGGGTAGACACCCCTCTAACTCACCAATGGTTACCCTAAACCTAGTTTAGCCTATCTACACAAAGGATTTATCAGGGTGAGGTTGTTGTACCTGCTACAGATGAATTGAGTGCCAAGTAGACACCAAAGATGAATGAGTAGCCCTGAAAAGGCTTCAGCAGCCCTTCTCCAGAAGTGCTAGTCCTCCTTAAATATCCCATACACTACTGATCAATTGATTGATCTTCAAGGACGTATAAGAAATCTAGTGGTCATCAGCGCACATCCTAGTACCTTTCTTCTGCCAGCCAATAGGTTGACACCTGAAATGTCAGTGAAAATAGTGATCATTTCCTTTCCTTGACTTAGGAGTTAAAGAAAATTCCTGTGCTGTCATATTTATCAAGATATGAGGAAAAACAATACTCTGGTTTTGTCATCAGGATCGTATTAGATTCACCACCTGAACGTTCCCCAAAAGGTGAAACCAAGTACAAGGTTCAACAAAAAGAATGGGAAATTCTACACAAGTGGAATATTTGATGGAAGGGAGCAGCCTATCTTTTCAATGCCTGCGTAATGCATGGCACTATGATGATCCCTTAATGTTAACAGCAAAACAAATAATGGTTATAAGAAAACAGCTGAAATTCATTTAACTTTACCTGATTATATTCAATCCCAATGTACAGAAGCCAAAGCATAATATTTATTGTCGAGGCACGGAATGCTAAAGTTGCAATGGATTCTAGAAGTCACCTCGTCCTGTCCCTTCATTTGGAACATTAAAAGGATATCTGCCCTTCCTTAGCCCTGCAGTGCCTTTCCTATTCCCCACAAACTTTCACATATCACCGACAGTAAGTAGTTTCATAGTCAAATCCACTAATTCTCTGAGCATCCAAGGATGTCATTCAGCTGAGCCAAGTGACTTGAATTCGAGAGCTGCTAAATATGCTCTTAATGTTGCCTTACTTGTTAGACATCTTTGTCCTATTTTCTTTTATAATTTCAAAGATCATTCTGCTTGGCAGAGAAAACTGAAGCCAAATGAGAACTGATCATCTCTCTTCCTTCTTTCTGTTGTCAGTTATTCTCTTATCCAAGCTGAGCAGCAATCCCAAGTCTCCTCTTTGCCCAATAGAGCTTTAAAAAAAAAGCTCCAAAGCCCCTTGATGTTTTTCTTTGCTTTCCTTGCCAGCTTTGGCTCATTGTGAGTGAAGCACTCCTGGAGCTATCTTCTAGGCTTGTGTTGGCATTTACCTTCACTCATTCCTTCCCTTGCTCACATCTTCTGCAAAAACTCTAAGTTGGCTGATGAATTCTCTATACAGCCACATTGATCTCTTTGACAATACCAGCTTTTTCCTCCTCCCCATTAGTTGTTTTTTGCCACTTGCAAAGTTATAATTAGTGGATAAAGTGAGGTTTTTTTTTAATTTACTGCATTTCTCTTATTGTGCAACCATATACCGAATGTGATGGCTCCATCTGGGTAAATGGATAAAGGACTTTTCCTACTGCCGGCATAGAATTGGCTTTTGCTTGTCTGGTAGGCAGCTTTGGGAAGTCAGATGGTTAATTTAAGTATTATCATTTAAATATTAAAGAAGAAGGTATCTCTCAGGTATCAAAAGGAGAAATTTTGGATTTTTGATCATGCAACAAAATGCATATAGTGTTCTGTCATTGCACTATGAACTCCACTATAGTCTTAAAGTTGCCTAAGAGTTGCCAGTCAACAGTTCAGGTAAACAATAGGAAATGGAATGATGTAGAAACAGAGCTAGACTGGAAGTTAAAAGACTTGGGTTCAAATCCTATTTCTGTGACTAATATATTGGGGAACATAGGGCAGGTGACTTTAACTCCATGGGCCTAAGTTTCTTCTAGTGATTAAAAAAAGAGAATGTATCACTTGAGATGATCTAAGAGCCCTTTCTGCTCTAAAATTCTATGCTTCTACATATGAGATAGAAAATACTTCTCTAACCTCAAAAGGCCAGTTGAATGGACATACAAGAATTCTGTGTGCCCATGTAATTCATTTATGTGCAAATTCATTTCATTTATAACAAGTGCTATTTAAAGAACTCTGAGCCTGGATTCAAGACCTCAGTTCAAATCTGGTCTTGGACACTTTCTAACTGGGTAATCCTGGACAAGCCAATTAATTTTTGTCTACCTCAGTTTCTTCATCTGTAAAATGGAAAAAAACAATAGTACCTACCTTGCAGGGTTGTTTTGAGGATCAAGTGAGGTAACATATTAAGCATTTTGAAAACTTTAAAGTGCTCTATGTTATTATTTTTATTGTTACACAAGCATTTATTAAAAACACTTGCTCAATGTAAAGAGCATTATGATGAGCTCCTAGGGATACAAAATTGATCAATTCCAGTCCCTTCCCTGAAGAACCTTACAATTTAATAGGGAGGCTATGGCATATACACAAGTAAATGTGATAAATGCCATGAAGTTGTTGGTCAAAGGAGAGAACTAGACAATTTGAGAAAGGTGACTTTTAGGAGAAGGAGTCAGGGAAGATTTTATTGCAGAGGTAGTTCCTTAGCTGCACCTTGAAGAAAGAAGGCTTTAGTGGCAAAATATTTGGGGAGGGAATGTTTCCATGTCTGCTTAAAGCACAAGGTAGAGAGCAATGTGCAGTATGAGGATGGGGGATAGTGAATAATAATGTTTGTATAAATGGTACACTAAGATAAGCTCTGAAATGAAAAGGACTGGTGAAGCTGAAGGAAGGGAGTGATCATTAAAGAAGGCCTGATCAAAGAACTCACAATAGTGATAAGAATTTGAAACAAACATTTTAGACAGTAGTTCATGGCCATGGATTGAAGACTGACTCTAAAGTGTCTCATCTCTCAACTTCCCTTTCTCTGTTGATGGTACCACCATTCTTCCAGTCACACAGCCTTCAGACTTCAGTCATTTTTTTTCTGTATTCCCTCACTTTTGACCCCTTTCCTATATTCAGTCAATTGTCAGTTCCCATCTTCTATCTCGCACATCTATCCCTTCTCTCTACATAAAGACATCATCCTCATTCAGGCCTTCATCACCTCCCACCTTGCCTATTATATAATAAATGGTCTTCTCATCTCTCTATAATCCATCCTTCAGACAGATCCCAAAATAATCTCCTAAGGTATAGTTATGATGAAATTTCCTTCCTGGTCAAAATAAATAAATGGCTCCCTATCAACATATTAAATAAAATACAAACTCTGTCTTGCATTATTTAAGGCTCTTGATCATCTGGCTTCTTCTCTTCCTACAGGGGAGGAAACATTTGGGGAACAGAATCCAAAACTCTGCATCTTGGATCAAAATTTTTTTTCCTGAAAAAATTCTAGTGAGAAAAGCTCATTTACTATATAAGGCATACTTTTCTATTGCATAAGAAATGACATATTTCAGTTGACTTATGGCATTTTGGTCTTGTTTCTATGCTAAAATTGCAACATTAGCATAATATGCTTATGAAACATGCTAGAAAGATAAATTAGGTGGGTTCACAAGTTCAAGTATCATATAACTATTAATGCTCCCCCCAGAAGTTCAAAGCCAACAGAGAGCCCAGAAGTTTAAAAAGGCCAAATGCACTTTAAAATGTGAGGCTACAGGTCAAGTGAATCTTTGCTAATCAATAAATTAAAAATAATTTCCACTCTCTTAGAAGACGGGCAGGGAGGAAGAAGCTTTGTGCCTAATTGTAGTAAACAGCTGTTGATACTGTCATGAGTCCCAAGTTATTAATACATATTCTACACATACAAACACCAAGGAGCTATGAACTTCAGTCACAGAGTGAAAGGAAAGTGGTATGGAGGAATTTGGTGACATTTTCAGTGTATTGTGATAACTAGCTCATACCAGTTTGTAGCTGTAGTATCACTGTGGTAACCAATTTGGTAAATGGCTATTATCTAGAATTATGGATAAGTAATGGAATGTCCTCTGAATGCCCACTCTCAATTTTGATTTTTAATGAATAATATCTCAGATTTATTGCCTTCAGTCCATCCATAGAAATCTTTACCTCAGAGGGAAAAAAAATAAATGAGGGATTGTCAGTCCATTTAGGGTTTTAGTAAAAATTAATCTCTTCTCTTTTCTTCCCTTCCTTTTTTCTTCTCTTCTTTTCCCTCCCCTTCCTTTCCTTTTTTATCCTTCCTTTCCCTTTTCTATCCTTCCTTTTTTCTTGTCTTCTTTTCCTTTGTCTTCCTTTTTCTTCCCTTTTTTATCTTCTTTTCCCTTTTCTTCTCTTCCTTTCCTTTTCCCCTTCTCTTCTTTTCCTCATTTTCTCTTCTTTATCTCCTCTCTTTCCCTTCCCTCCTCCCCTCCTCTTCTATCTCTTTCTCCTCTCTGTCTCCCTCTGTGTGATTCTTTGGGTCTCTCTGTGTCTCCATCTCTGTCTCTCTCTTTCTTGATTTAGCCCTTGTGTTCACTTCACTTATAAGTGAACTTTAGTCTGAGATAACTGAATAAAATTTAAACATCCTTGGGAATTTCACTAACATGCAAAGAAATAATAAAGGCAGCACTGTACAGTGGAGAGAGTACCAGGTCTTCAGTTAGAAGATCTGGGTTCAAATCCCAGCTCTGACACTTATTATCAACCTGTGTGACCAATTTTTCTGTGCCTCAGATTTTCTGTTTATAAAATGGGGATTTTGAACTAGCTGGTCTTTAATGTCCCTCTCAGCTCTAAATCTGATAATACAGTAGTTCTTTGTTGCCCATATTATAGAAAACATGTTAAAATGTTTACCTAAGTAATTATTTAGGCATTTGATTTTTAAATATAGAGAATTTCTTTGAATTTAGGTAAATCAGGTTTCATTTTTGTTCCCAAAATATTTTGAATGTCAAGTGTGTTAACAGACTCATAGAGTTAGAGCCAGAAGGGACCCTGGAGAGCATCTAGTTCAATATCCTCATTTTACAGATTAGGAAACTGAGGCTCAGTGAGGTTAAATGATTTGCCCAAGGTGACGCAGGCAAGCATTAGAGGCAGGATATGAGTCTAGGTTCTCTGACTTCAGAGCCGTTTTTCTTTCCATTGTCCCAAGCTGCCTCTTAGCCTAAATTAATTACTGGGCTAGCCCACTGAGGAAAGATAGCATAGAAATATAGAAAAATATAGAAAATATAGAAAAATATGGAAAGCCAAAAACACTAGATCATGTGATCCCAAAGACTTATGTCCTCCTAGCCCTAACTCATTAATTATTTGTGTGAATGAAATTGGACAAGTTATAGGTTGATCATAGGATCCATACCTAGAAGAAACCTTAGAGGTCATCTAGCCTTTTGGGGCTTCAGTTTTCTTATCTGTAGAAGGTGTGACACTTAACCAGCCTACCTGAAAGGTTTGAAGTGAGCATCAAAAATGAAAGATACTGAAGTAGTTTGAAAAGGATAAATGTCTATTCAGTATGACATAATAGTAATCATGTTATTGTCATCAACAGTCCCCACTTTCTTCTCAGAGATCTGATTCAAAAATCCTCACCTTGGTGAAAATAGCAGGTGAAATATCTGATGAATTCTTGGGCAATATCAGCTACAAGGAGCTAAAACTATGAAAAATTTACAGCCAGTAATGTTGCCATATTGACCAATGCAATGGCCAAGAAAAGAGAAATGTTTCAAGGTGAGAGATCTCATGAGGAAGGTGAAGAGAGATGGAGAAAAACAATGACAAGGAAAGGAGAAAAAGGAAGAAAGACAAAAACTGGTTGAATCATCAAATTAAATATAAAGTGATAACATATGAGGCAGAAAATATTCCAGAGGGGAGAGAGATTAAATAGTCAGAGAAAGAAATGAGCCAAAGGAAAAGCATCAGCAAAGAAAAATTTACAAGAATGGTGGAGACAAGAAAAATTATCTGAAGGAAAACATGAGGCAAAAGTTATAAAACTATCAATGCTTTTCTCTAACACCTATTAGAGTAATACATGAAAGAGTAGCTTTAAGCATAAGGAAATATTAATCTAAGAGAAAATAAGGAAAACATGGAGAAAAAGAAGCTTCTAGATAAGGGAAAAAATAAAAGGAAAGCCTAAGGAAAGGAAAATTAAAATTAACACAACAATTTTTACCACCCGTATTACATGGACATGGCTAAAATATTTACCTCAATGATACTATAGGAAAAATACATATTTTACCTAGAGATTTTTCTTGAAATTACTCCAAGAGTATCCAATAACTGAAAAATACATTGAGTGCACACCTGACAGCTAAATACATGTCCATTGTCTTAGCCCAGTTGGCGGTACACATATAACAATCTGCTTTTGTACTTGAAGTTTTCTACTGAAAAAAGAGAGAAAGATCTCTTGGATCTTAAAGGCACTGTGAGATATTTTATGGCCTATTGGACATTTAAATCATTCACTTTTATTTTAGTTACTTGGCATATATCATCATAAGAAAGCCTACTGTAGGTGTTATCTTGTCACAAAGGAATTCTTGATATATTGTTACAAAATAACTGAAAGTTTATCAAAGTCCATGAAAATTCCAAAGTTTGGTTACTAGGGAACCGATGTAGAAAACAAGCAAGAGTTTTTGGTTTGTTTGTTTGTTTGTTTCAACTAGTAACTATTATACACTGGCCTGGACCAAACTGCCAACCAAGCCAAGTAAGGTACTCTGACAACTGACAAATTTTGTTTACATTATCACTGATCACAGTCATATACTGATAAATCAGGGCAGAGCGTTCAGTTGTACTCAACTCCACAAGTATTTATTAAGTTCCTACCATGTGTTAAGCATTGTGTGAGGAACTGGAGATACAAAGACAAAACAAAAAACAGCCCCTGCTCCAACTCACTAATATTAAGAGAAACGCACATCAAAACAACTCTGAGGTTTCAAGTCAAATTCAGAAAATTGGTAAAGAGGACAAAAGATGGGACTAGTCAATGTGTTGGTGCACAAATTAGTACAACTATTTTGGAAAGCAATTTAGAATTATGTAATTAAAGTAACTAACATCTTTATATCTTTTTACCAAGAGTTTCCATTTCTAGGTATGTAAAGCAGATCATTGAGAAAGCCCCCATATATAACAAAATGTTTCTAGCAATACTTCTTCTGAACGCAAAGAACCAGAAAAAAATTTTCTCATATATTAGGGAATGACTAAACAAATTATGTTGCAAGAATATAGTGGAATATTATTGTGTTATAATAAATGAGTAATATGATGAATACAAAAAAAACACGAAAAGACTTAAATGAACTAATGTAAATTGACACAGAGAATGGCAAACAATATGTACTACTACAAAAATTTAAATGGAAATAACAAGCACAAAACACTTGAAAATGAATGTTGCAGAATTACAAAGAACAAGGATCTCCCCAAAGAAAGATGAGAATACACTTCCACCATTTTTTCCAATGTATTGTTCAGTTTTGCTGGGGAGGGGGTGGTTCACATCCTCCTATTTTCTTTTTAAAAAAAATTATTAGTTATGTAAATGACTCTCTTGGAGGTAGAAGAGGAAGAAATGAGGGGAAAATTTAGGGGATATAAATATAGAAATATCAACAAAATATATTTTCAAAAACCACACTATAAAAATGTTATGTTAATGAATTTTAAATCCCATTGTAGAGAAAGGAAGAAAGAAGGAAGGAAGGAAGGAAGGAAGGAAGGAAGGAAGGAAGGAAG
>NW_020954588.1:4991596-5113694 GCF_900497805.2 Vombatus ursinus
GAAGGAAGGAAGGAAGGAAGGAAGGAAGGAAGGAAGGAAGGAAGAAAAGAAGGAAGGAAGGAAAGAAGCTAGGAAGAAAAGAAGAAAGGAAGGAAGGAAGAAAAAAAATAAAAGTAAAGGAAGAAGAAAAGAAGGGAAGGGAATGGGAAAGGAAAGGAAAGAAAAAAGGAAGAAAGAAAAAAGAAAAGAAAAATAGTCCCTGCTGTCAGGACACATACTATTGGAGGATATGACTTGATCATATATGAGAAAATAGAAAGTATATGTCAAAAGCACAATGCAGTTTAAAGAAGAATAGTATTGGGGGCAGCTAGGTGGCACAGTGGATAGAGCACTGGCCCTGGATTCAGGAGGACCTGAGTTCAAATCCAGCCTCAGACACATAACACTTACTTGCTGTGTGATCCTGGTCAAGTCACTTAACCTCAGTGCCTAACCAAAAAAACAAAAACAAAAAAAGAAAAAAAAAAAACAGTGTTCCCTAACCAGGAATTTCAGAGAAACCTAATGCAGGAGGTAGCACTTAAGCTGTATTTTAAAGAAAGGCAAAGGTTCTAGGAGGCTAAGGAGCTGAAATCCAAACATTTCACCCATTCCCCAGTTCTGAGGACAGTTTTAAGGAGGCAAATCATGCCTCAGCCAAGAAAGAAAGAGAAAAAGAGAGCAAAATTAGAGAGTGAGGTTCAGTTGATTTCTAACATGAAATAGGCTTTATCAGTGTCCAGGTGAGTAGAGTAGTACTGCAGTATTTCAGGTTTGCCAAGTACTTTCCCTGCATTATCTCATTTGATCCTCCTAACCACTCTAGAAGGGAAGGTTTATTATTAGTAGCATTTTGTAAGTAAGGAAACCGAGGCTAAGAGAGATTAGGTGAGTTTCTGAGTTTCTGAGACCAAATTCAAACTCACCCTTCTGACTCCAAGTTCACCCCTCTATTCACCATGCATGCTTAGTTGTATGCTTCAAGCTCCCTATGCCCTTCGCTGAGCTGAGTTTTGGCTTCAATTTTTTTCCCACCTCTTCTAAAACAGAGATGCTAATGGCAAAGGGATGACCCCAAGACAACAGCCAGAAGTAGTAGCATGCTGTCTTAATAACTTACCCTTAATATTGTTGAAATGCCATTTCAACAACACTAAGTGACTCTGTACCTCATTGTTATGCTTTATAGGAATTTTGTTGTATACAATACTACCTGAAACAGATTATCATAATCGACTTTAAAACTGTTTCATTATGTAGAGATTTCCATTGTTGTGACTTTAATAATATTTGGTTTATCCCATGGTTTACAAAAAAATAAGCTATGTGACCTTATCAATATTTGATGCTTCATTAATATGAAATAAATATCAGTTTCTCTGAAGAGCATGTCACGTAGAGAAAACCATTTTCTTCTTGAATAGCAAGCATGTTCCACATTTTTTAAAAAAATTGTTCTGGATATGGTTGAAAGACTGAATTCTTCAGAGGCACAAAAATAGCACATGATGCTCAAGCAATGAGTAAGAAAGCCCCCACACTTTTATTCCCCCCATAACCTCTTCTCTAGGCAGCACAAACCTCTCATCCCAGGAGACCATAGAACTTTCTATCAAACTGTGAGGATGATTTGTCTCTACCAGGTATATGGAAACTACCCAATTCAATTTCCACTCTATCTAAATTGGACCTGAATCAAGCTCTTCCACATATTGCCATTTTCCCCAGCTCAAGAGAATTGGGCTTGGTTTTTCTAAAGTGTGATGTGATTCATTTTAAAAATCATTTCTCTCTCTTTTTATTGATTCTTTTTGTTTTTACATCACATTTTCTTTCCTAATTTATCACTTTCTTCACTCCTTTCCTGAGAAGAAAATTTGAAAAAAAAAGAGGGAAATAAGTTAAAAAAAAAAGAAATAACACATCCACTGTATCTAACAATATATACGATATTTCATACTCATAGTCCCCTACCTAAGCAATGAAAGTAGGGAGATACAGTTTCTCAACTCTTCTCCAGAGTTACGCATAGTCTTTATAATGACAGTGTTCAATTGTTGTTGTTTTTTTCGATCTACACTATTGGAGCTTTGTATATTGTTTTCCTGGTTCTGTTTATTTCAGTCTACATCAGTTCACTTAAGTCTTCTCTAACATGCTTTGAGTGTTTCATATTTGTAGGATTTTTTTTCTTTTACAGCATTGTAATTTCCCATTATACTACAATTTGTTAAACCATTCCCAAGTTGATGGATACTTGATGTGTTTCCAGTTTTTTTCTCCACCAAAAAGTATAGTTATGAATATTTTGCTATAAATTGGCAAATGCCTAACTGTAGCTGACCTTTTGCAGATATGGAGGAGGCAATAGCAACTCTGGGTTAAAGGATATAGATGCTTTAGTCACTTTCTTAGCATAATTCCAAATTGCTTCCCAGAACAATTGAATCAATTAGCAGCTCCAGAAAGATTGTAGGAGCACATGGGCCTTTCTGCAGCCTTTTCACCATGAAGTATTTTCACTGTTTGATCATATCCCTTGATGACTTATGCACTGGTGCAAAGTTCTTTGCCTAATGTAATTGCATTCATTGTGGGGTGGGTTTTAAAATATCCTTTGGCATTTTGCCAGATATTAGAGCGTTAGAACATGCTGGTCCTGTGTGATCATTGGGTCAAATAGATTATAATCATTCCCTACTTTTGTATTTCAGAGACTGTATTCCACCCTGCACAACAAACTATCTGTGTGACTTTGAGCAAGTAATCTCATCTTTGTGGATCCCAGTTTTCTCATTTATATAGTGAAGAATTTGAGTATGTGATAGCAAAGTTTCCTTATAGATCTCCTTCCTTTTAATTTCCCTGGTTTTCTCGAAGATTCAAGTCAATTCCCGCTTTTTGCAAAAGAACTTTCCCAGTTCTCCCAGCCTCCCTCTCTGAGAGTACCTTCTAAAGACTCTGTTACATCTTGTATGTATCCTTGTTTACATGTTGTCTCCTCTATTCGAAATGTGAGATCCTTGAAGGCTGGGGCAAAAACAGATCTAAGCACAGTTTCTGAACCTCAAGTTTCCTCATTTGTAACATGAGAGGCCTAGACCAGCCAATCTCTAAGGTCTCTTCCAGACTTGAAATAATATGATTCTTTATTCAAAATGACAGGATCTTGAAGGAGGAGTCATCTGTGACCCGGCTGTACAATGTACACTCAAGTCCCTCTTTAGGGATCAATAAGGAATGACTAAGACTTGACTGGGAGACCTGACTCTAAGGTATGATTGATTTTATAATTCAATACTTCTTCTTCTCTGCTTTCCAGGAATGATAATATTACTGTAACTGCATGCCTCCTTTTCAAGACCACAGAATGGTATGTGTGCCTCTCACAATCCAGCATACATCAGCCATGAGAGAAAATAGTCCCCATAGTGCCACATGCCTTGCCATATACCCGGTTACCAGTAGGCTGGGTGAGTTTAAGATCAGACATTCTTCATCCCCAGTCATGAAAATGAGTAATGGAAGGAAAAGTTCAATGCCGACAACCAATATGATGAATGAGAACATTTCCCATGACATGGTGTGAAACAGCTTTAGGCAAATGCATGCCCAGAAATAAATGAGAAAAGAAATGCCACCAAATTTGCTTAGAAGGAGGGAAAGCAGGAATTTTCAGTGAGAAAGTCAGGGTCTCTTTTCAATCACTGGAGTGATGGCTTCCAGGCAAACTGGTGGGAGGGGCAATAGAGGGTGCTGGCTATTTTAGACCAGCGTTCTTCAAACTGGACTCTGAAGGACCTTGACATTTCATGTGATATCAGTAGGTTTTTCTGAAAGAAAATATAAAAAATCTATCAATATCCCTTCCCCCTTCATTCCCAAATTTATTTTATATTTAAAAGGAATAACAATTTGAATGTAATAAATTTTCAGTTTCATCTGCAATCATCTTTTTAATTATTCTATTATGTTATGAAAATGCTTGCTTTATTTCATAAATTAAAAATAAACTAAACAAATATGAAACAGATTTTTAAAGGTATTTCGTGCAGAATTTTAGGAGATGAAAAAAGGTTTAATTACCCCTGTGATAGACCAAATTTTTCCCCTTACTTTTTATCTTAGGGATACAGTCATACCTGGACCAGCTTTAATGTATTCTATTAATATATTTCCAATTCAGAAGTGTTCTGTGGTCCAATTAGTTTGGGAAACGCTGCCTTAGGCTAATCTGACTCTCCAGTGGAAGAATGTTTATGGAAAAGAGATGGAAACAAACTCACAGAAAACGCAGCAGGTGCCTATCACCTGGGAAATAGCTAAAGAAATTGAAGTCTATGAATGCAGCAGAATGCTATTGCTCTGGAAGAGATAGCAGATATGAGAATTTCAGAGAAACATAGGGAGAATTATATAAACTGATGCAGGATTCAGGGAGCAGAACAGAAAAACAATATACAAAATGACTGTAATGCAAAATAACACTGACAGGCACCAGAACTCCATTTAAATCCAGAGGAGCATTTTTGGTCTCAGCATAAAGACCTTGTGAGATGTGGGCACATTGAATTTGTTTATTTTTGTTTGTCAGGATGGATGTGCTGTTGGGGGAAGGGAACATATAGGATGTGATTAAAAAAAAAGGTAAAAAATAAATAAATAAGTTGCAATGGATCTTAGTTAAATGAGCAACGCCCTGACCCTTACACAGGAAGAGCCAATAGTGAAACTGCCAAAGTTTTATTTTATTTAGTCACAAGCAATACTAAGTATCTCCATGATCCACCTGCATCCCCTCCCAACACCTCTGCTTGGAGTTATTTACAATTCATCCAGCATTCTTAGTCACTTAATTATTCAATTTAATGCCCCTTTGCAAAGGCAATGAACATGCACTTTCTAGTCTTTACGGGATTACATGCAGTTGTTTAATAGCTATAACCCATACTAGACTATATTTGTGCCCCCATAAAAGGCTTCTGTAATTGATTATATGCCTCAGCTTTCATTTGGCATGTAATGAATCAGAGACACCATTTCCTGTTTGGTTTGTTGAGGTCCAGTAAAGATTATGCCATAATGAACGTTATTTATAAACAATTATTCATTTTCTCAATTCATTTTAATGTCTCCAGTGTCTGGCAAACCAAACATCCTGTAAAAAAAAAAGTATGAGGAGCTCTTGGACTGGGAATAAAATGCTAGCGTTTCAAAATATATGTTTTGTGAAACTTTCTGCAAAGAACTTAAAACATTGCTCCTTAGTCAGACAGTCAGCTAATAAATATTTATTTAATGTCTACTATGTGCCAAAGTTTTTACTAAGCACTGGGGACACAAAAAGAAACAAAAGATAATCCTGCCTTCAAGAAGTTTATAATTCAATGGGGGATACAAATAAGCAAACAAAGATGTGCAAACAGGCTATGTTCAAGGGAAAATGAGAAATAAAAGAAGGAAAGCACTGGAATTAAGAGGGAGTGGAGGGCAATCTGTCAGAGGAGATGAGATGGAAGGCAATTGCTAGTGCAGGTGAAGGGGTGGGGCTTGGTAAGGGGTAAAACAACCTCTTTATGTGAGATGGAGTGAAGAAGGAATTAGTGGTGGAAGCTATATAAGTGATACGAGATGAGGAAGATGGGAAAAGAGGGGGCTCAGAGTGAATTGTCTCAATTTTTTCCTGCCAAATATAAGGCAAGGTTCTCAGCTGAGAGGGTTGGGGAAAGGGAGCCATGGGAATTTTGAGAAGGAAAAAATTGGTTTGGAAGTTACTGTAAAGAGTGGAATAGTGAGTTGACAAGGTAGGTTTAGTGTAGGATTGCCTAGAGGCAGTAAGGGCCGGGTTAAAGTTGCATAACATAATTTTGTAGTGGACTAAGTCAGAACAATTGTGCAATTTCTGGAGAAACTCTTATGATTGAAATCAATAGCAATAGCAGCATCATTTGGGTTTGGTTTCAGTGTATTTTAAATTTCCTTCCTGAAGTTCACCCCCTCCAAAATGCCTTTGGTAAAGTGTGTTATCAGTCAGGCCAGTCATCAACTATGGTGTTGACTGCAGCACTGTGTTTGTATTTGGATACCTAATTATTCATGCAGACAGGGTTGCATGCCATAGACGATGAGCAGAGCTGCTCTGTTGTCTTCTAGTTGACCCATTAATGTTCTTCTAAATAAAATCAATAACCACTAAAAGGAATTGGGTCATCATGGAAAGGCCATTTGGAGTAGTGGCAAGAGTGTTGGGTTTATATTCAAAGGACTTGACTTTAAATTTTGGCTATGCTATTACCTATGTGACTTTGAACAAGTTACTTAATCCCATTGAGTCAGTTTCTTCATCACTAAATAGGTGAGATGGACTATAATGCCTCTGAGGTCCTTTACAGACCTAAATCTATGACTCTTCCAATCTTATACACACAGAAAAACCAAGTAGACAAAGAATGCTTCCTGTCAAGGCAATGATATGTAGTTGGATAAACTACCCATTAAGCTCATCCAACAGCACATATATCTTGGGCAGAAAATGGCCAAGGATCTGGTTTCAGAATTGAACAGGAAGAAGAGATCAAGCCAGGTTGGCTTTGGGAAATTGGGTAGTGCATTCAATGACCCCAGACTTTTTCTATCTTTTTAACAACAAAGTTTTTGGTTGATACTCTATGCCTAGAAGCCAAGGAATATCATAGTTTCCAATGATTTAATGTTGAAGGTCTTACAAAGGGACAGATGGGCATGCATAGGCTGCAACACTTTAGTGAGGAACAATAATACAGAAGAAGTGTCATAAAAGATGTTATCAGAGAGATACATGATTGGGGGAGGAGAAAGGGGGAATGATCCAGTCATGTATCAAGTGAAGGATAACCAAAGGGCAGCCACTGACATATGTGAAATGTGAAGAGATCCATAAAAATGCTGCCTTCCTCATGAAGTGCTATCCTGGGGATGATCTATAGAAGTCATGGACAAGCATCTCATAGGTGGAAAGGTTATTGTTTGACTGTGACTTGCATCATTGGAGGGAGCACTCCTGAACTCCTGAGATCACAAGTTCATTAGAATATCAAAGGACCTTCTTACAATGCCTTCATTCATTGTAGAGTCAATATCATTTGTCCTGATGGCTAAATGTCTGAATAAATGAAAGACAGTATATTATAATGGAAATTGGGGAAAAAAAGATCTGGGTCTTAGTCCCACATATTTATTAGTTAAATGATTCTGACCTCAAGTAAGTCATTTCAATTCTCTCAAGTCCTTCTGGCTCAAAAATTATATCATTCATTTCAGTTCAATACAACAAGTATTTACTAAGATCTATTGTTTGCCAGGTATCGTATGGACCTACTATGGTAGGTACTGAGGATAGAAGGACTCTGCCCTCAAGGAGCTTATATATTCTACTGGAAGAAAACTACATGTATACAGATAAGGATATACAAAATACAAACAGAGTAAATCAAAAGCAATTACATCTCTTTTTCATAAGCCATCCCATGCCTAAAAGTTAAATTGATCTAAGACAGAATTTCCCAGGCTATTCCTACTGTTTTCCAGTGCCCCTCCATGTTTGTCTTCTTCTTTTCAAATATAACTTTGCCCAGGTCAGGATCTATGTTGCTCTCCTATATTTGTCTCTGCAACACTTGGCACAGTGCCTGGCATGTAGTAAGCATTTAATAAATGTTCCATCTATCTATCTATCTATCTATCTATCTATCTATCTATCTATCTATCTATCTATCTATCTGTCTATCTGTCTGTCTGTCTGTCTGTCTGTCTGTCTGTCTGTCTGTCTATTTTTTTCTTTATTTCTTTCTATTTGAGCCATAAAACTTTTCTGAGGACCCTATTGGAGGAGCAGGTAATATTTCAAGGAAAGTCTCATTTGTGTTGAAATCCAAATGAATCAATGAACAAATGATCATGTTGCAGTAGATAAAAAACTCAAAGCCCTAAGAGGTGGTTCAGTCCACAATCCAAAATAAATGAATTCAGTTTGGTGCAGCATGGTATCAATAAAACGCCATTTCAAGGTGTTCATCTACCTCATTTCCTAAGTTTAAAAAACTTTCAAACAGTCTAAAAGTTTACAATTAGAGAGTCATGCCTTTTGGTTACCCATGGGAAGGGTAGTACATTAACACTACATCAGGAATTAGTTCAATAGATTAGCTCCTAAAACCTAACAGGGTGCTGAGGCAAGAGGGAAACAGACTGTTAAGTTTGATGAAAGGGGTGAGGGGCATGTAGTTTATTGATTGTATAGCCTAGTTGCATATCCCACAGGATACCCCAGGCAACCAAGGGACATCCTGAAGATAGCTAGGAAGAGCACAGAAAGGAGGAAAAGGAATACATAAAGCAAGGTGAGAAGACATTTTAAAAAAACTGCCTCAGAACTATACCTGGTCATTTTGGCAAGCAGAATAAATTTCACAAAAGTTGTCTGGTGCAAGTAACATGGAACTCATATCCAATTTTTAACTCAAATTCAAATTTCTTTTGGTTTGCTTTTGTTTTTTAAAAAAGAGACTCAAGACACAAAGACCCATGTCAAGAAAGACCTTGGGACAGTGCTTAGCTTGAGGAGAGGTTCCAGGGAGCAGAAGAACACTGTTAGGGCAGGGAGAGAGAGGGGATGGCTATAGAGTGAGATTGAGCTGGGGAGGAGCTCATGTGGTATGCAGCCTTGAAGGGCAATGAATCATGTCATTTGATGGCTTTATATTTTGATACTTGCTATTTGGTTCTAGGTGCTAAGCTCAATTGCTTCTCTGCTGTTGAAGGGGTTTGAGTATCAACAGTGACCTTACAATGTCAATAGCCCAGGTGGTTACACCTGCTCATGGCTGTCCTCTGCTTGTTACCATTTTTGCCACAGTTTTGCCCCTGCATGAGTGGAGGCTAATACTGAAGACTAAATTCTCACAAGAATCCCTTATGTGGAGAGGAGAGGATATTCAGGGTATGATCTAGGTCAGAGGTGAGGGACCTGTGGCCTCCAGGCTAGATGTGGCACTCTAGGTCCTTGACAGGACTATTTGTTTGGATTCAGCCCAAGGGCCACACTTGAGGACCTAGAGGGATATCTGCAGCCTGGAGACAATAGGTCCCCCACCCATGATCTAGGTGAATGAAGTACCCAGACCAGTGAGATAATGACTCCATTAAAGTCTTAACATACTGAATCCTAAAAGTGCCTTAACAGACACGATGATCTCCTCAAACAGAGAGGCTAACTTCTGGGGAGTTCTTGTTGCCTAGTAACTGATCTCAACATCATGAGTTAGACAGACATATACTATAGATTTGGTTTGGACCAGCCTGGCCCAGGGCCCACTACCTGTCAGCAGTAATCCTGGCAGAGTCCAGACCAAGCACCTCCAGATTCATGAGAACTGTAAGGAATCTGCTTTGGCTCTGGGAAACCCTTAGGGAGTCTGGGTTACTGATGGGCCCAGGAGAGTTCTAGGTATCCTAGGCTAAAGTAGAGTCTTTCCACTAACAATGACCAGGTTCACTAGGCATAATTACAAAATGCACCTGGTTTGCAAGGAGTAATGATGACCAAGAATTCTGATGGGAGTAAAACCCTCAGATCCAAACAAGAATTATATTTTCCTGGACTTTTAGTCCAGACCTATGATTTCATTGATATGGGAAACTCTCAGTGAAAAAGCTCCTTCTATTAATGCAACTTTCTCATCTTAAAGATTACTGGAGTGTACACAGGTTCACATAGATAGTCTGTATCAAAGGGAAGACTTGAAGCAATGTCTTTCTGACTCCGAGGCTAGCTCTCTATCTCTATCATCATGCTGCTTCTCACCTGGGCTGTGAGAATGAATGAATAAAAGAAATGAATGAATGAATGAATGAAGAAATGAATGAGTGAAAGTCTTATTGTTAAATACTTACTGTGTCCCAGAGACTACGCCAAGCATTGAAGATATAATACAAAAGCTGTCTGTTCTCAAGAAGTTTATGTTTAAATCATCAGAAAAAACACATGGAGGGGAGAGGTTGCGGGGAAAGCTGTTTTGATCTAGAGGTTCATAGCTATGGTAAGCGTAGCCGTGCGGCAATGAATTGATATGCCCTTTCTAAAAACAGAACAGTTCGTTAATTTGATTACATTTCCTAAAGCAAAAGCTGGAAAATGTGTGGGGATAGGGTGGAGGTGGGTAGTTAAACAGCAGCAGGGCAGAAAATGGAAGAATTGAAGAAGCATCATGGTTGGATATAGCAGGCCGCCACTAGGCAGGATTGCACAGATGGTCTCTAAAGTGTTATTGATTCACCTCCCTGCAAATACGTGTAGAATCAGAAGCCTTGGACCCATCTTTCTGAGCACTTTGCAATACCCAGAGATGGAAGCAAATTCCCAAATATTCAGAAGCTCCTATGTACAGACATAGAAAAGCTAGACCATTCTTACCCTGTCTTTTAGCATTCTATTACTAGGAGACAATTAGATTAGCCATGCTTCATTGGTCACCTCAGCAAAACAATGGGTGTACTCTTCCCAGAGAGTGAGATTGGCTCTGTCACCATTCAGTGGGTACAACAGCTGCTTAAACTCATAATGAGTCTCTTAAGCAGAGTGGTAAGAGGCCCAGAATTACTTCCTTCCTGATCAATAAAATCAAGAAAAGATGAGCCTTATCTCTAGAATTGCAGTGCACAATTGTAGCGCACCTTAAGAAAAACATGAAACATCATTTAATGCTAGACCAAGTATCTTGAGTCCTGTCTAGGCCCATTTTCTCCTGTTCATAAGGGTCCTTTTCAAGCAGACAAGATGAAGTCTAATGGGTCTATGCTGTCTGGATATAGAAAATGCCCTGCTTGCCTTGCCAATGGTAAAGTGGGAGCGGTTTGCCTGAAATGGATTGGCAACAGGCCCTGGAGGTTTACTGATCTAAATCTGGCCCCTTAGTGTTAGCAGGTGTCAGGTGCACCATTGAAAATGCTGGATGAAAACATGGGAAAGAGTTGTTTTGTTTTATTTTCTTTTGTTTTTAATGAACTATGAAGGAAAAAAATTCTGTTGTCGAATTGAGGTCCTCAGTGACACTTCTCCAGAGAAATGTTCAGGGCAGGACCCACAGGCAAAGGATTCACATTTACTTGTTGTCTTCCAGACAGAGTCAGAATTCATTCCCAGTTATAATGGAGAAACCAGAAAAATCATCTCCAGCATTATGTCTAAGGGGTTCGGGTTTCCTGTATGTGTCTCAGTGCAGAGAGGGAAAAACCATCAGAAAAATGACTCATGTTCTGGTTGACTCAATTCAATGGGTTTTTGAACAATAAATGCAGAAAAATCTGTAATAGAACAAAAGAAAATAAAACTGAAAATTTCTGAAAAGAATACAGTAGAAAAAAAGCATAAAATAGATCTACTTCAAGGTACTGATATTGATTTCTTCTTCACAAGTCCTCCTACCCATCCATGATTTCTCATCCATGTCCTCATGCTAGGTCCCCTTACAAGTTCTTATCCCATAAGGATGATAAGGAGACAGGAACAGCTCAAAATTTACTTCCTATTTAGGGTATAATAGTAATGCTTTCCATGAGATATTATCATATATAATAAAGAGCATTATCATCCCCATTTGACTGAGGAGGAAACTGAAGGTCAGAGAAGCTAGGTGATTTGCCCATAATCAAAATATTTATTGGACAACAGTAAATATTGGAGCCCCGACTCAGATACAGGTATTCTAACTCTAAAGTCAGTGATCTTTCCACTATGCTACATTATCCCTCCAGTTATTTAAAGAAGCAGTAACCAGGATTCTCACCAGGCTCATCATTGTGTTCAATGGCTTCCATTGGAAAGTCAAATGCTGCTTCTTTGCTTCTGAAGAAGGAAAAGTTTAGGAAACATTCTTCTGGGCCAAGGAACTTCAAATGATAATTACCCAGGGCTACTTCCTGAGCTTTCCTTTTATGCTCTCTTGCTTCTAATAAAGTGTTGTTGTTGTTCTTGTTTTAGGCTTTAGATATAAACTGCTTTATGTAATAAGGAATGTAGAGACAAATGGGAGAGACAACTTTTGTCCTTGCTTACTAAACATTTACTGCCAGATAGGTGTTGGAATGGATAGATTTGAGGCCTCAAGTTAGGAAGACCAGAGTTCAAATTGAGCTTCAGACGCTTACTAATTTTGTATCCTTGAGCAAGTCACTTAAAAAAAAAAAAAACTCTATTTGCCTCAGTTTCCCCAACTGTAAAATGGGGATAATAAGAGCACCTACCTCTCAGGGTTGTTTCAAGGATCAAATCGGATGATATTTGTAAAGTATTTAGAACAGTATCTGGCACTTAGTAAGCACTAAATAAATGCTTGTGTCCTCCCTCACTAGAAGGATTCTGGGAAATTTGTTGATAACAATATAATGACTGAGTGTAGACAGGACTATCAGGGGTTTAGGAAGCCAGAACTTCATAATCAACAAGGAACAGTTGCCCCATCACTGTTCTGCTCGTGTTTTTTTCTAAATTCACAATTAATTATATTCAGAGACATTGATTGTTCATGAAAGGAAGATCACTGAAAAGAAATCAACTTGCTTTTATGAAAGCTATGCAAATAGTTTAGGTATAGAACAAAGTGAAGAAAGGTTTCTGAGGAAAGTAGGATTTATATTTCTTCTCTGTAGCCTCTAGAAAGAATTTTCACAGTTGTTTCACACTGTAACATTTGCTTTCTATCTTTGGAATTCAATTCAGCAAATGTTTATAAAGCTCTACTATGTACAAGTTGAATGGTGCCAGGGATACAGAGATAGAAAACAATATAGTCACTGCCCTCAAGGATCTTACAGCCTCCTTCCCAGGATATAAGATGTCCCAAGATAGAGATTCACCAATAACATGATCTCTTTCAAATTTCCTTCTGAGAAAGGCAACCATGTTGCGCAGTGGTTCTCACTGTGTGGGCTACTGAAATCTGGGACTCCCTTAGTGTAATTACAAGGGGGCAGAATTCTCATGTCAACCAAGTGGGGCAGCTAGGTGGCACAATGGATAGAGCACCAGCCCTGAAGTCAGGTGGACCTGAGTTCAGATCTGGCCTCAAACCAAACACTTGACACTTACTAGCTGTATGACCCTGGGCAAGTCACTTAACCTCAATTGCCTAAAAAAAAAAAGAAAAAATAAAAAAACTGTGCTCCTTATGTCAACCTAGCATGATCCCCATGTTTTTATGTATCTTTTCAATCAATAGACACGAGAAGAACTATTACTATTTAGGGAAGGGCTGCATTTTTGGGGCATTAAAAAGAAATCTTCCTACAGTAAAAAAGTTGGTAATCACTGCCACAGTAGAAAGAATATTAGTTAAAGGAATTAGGTTCACTCTCTCTTATCACTGCACATCCTATAGCCAATCAATAGTCATGTCTTATGGATTCCCTCTCCTCAACATCTCTAAATGCCGTCCCCAGCACACATTCACACCTCTCACCCTAGCTCAGGCCCTCACCACCTCTCTTCTGGAGTATTTCAACAGCCTCCAAGTCTGTGTCAATGCAAACAGTATCTCCCCTCTCTTATTCAACTACAAAATTATTATTTTATTATCATTATTATTATTATAGCATAGTACCTGGCTTAATCAATGTTTATTGATTGATTGATGAAAGCATAAGTCTGACCATTCATTCTCCCCCTTAAGAAGCTTCACATACACACATACACACACATACACACATCTGTCATTTATTTTGTACATATCTTGAATTAGGTAAATTGATGTTATCACCTCCAATTAAAATGTAAGCTCTTTGAAGGCAAGAACTGTCACACTTTTGTGTTTATATTCCTAGAACCTAGCATAGTACCTTAGCTTTCTCATCTACAAAATGAAGAAGCTAAATCTCAGTAGAGATTTCTAGTTTTAGTGCTATGATCACATGACTTTTTGTTCATGGTTTCCAATCCTTAAGACATATGATACCTGTCTTGACTTATTTCACAATGAAAACATGCTTTCCATTCTTCATGCAAAGGATATTAGGAATTTAAGATTCAAAGGCATTGCTATCATTAGAGTATTGTCTTTGGGAATAAAATTTAAAGTAAAAAGAATGATTTGCTTTTCCTAGGAGAAAAGGTTTCCATGTGTTTTGGGAAGATTTCTACAACCCAACTGAAAGCCTTTGGCAACTGAAGAACTGGCTAATCCCTGAAGGACCTTATTACTGTGTTAGTCACCCAATAAATGTTAAATATATTCATATTTATGTGTTCTTATCTACATGCTTAAAAACCTAAATCCCTGGGCTTCATCTGGCTGACAGTCCTCTAAAGCATATGGTTTCCATAGTGGTTAAACCCTGACATGACAATCAAAAGCTACCTCATTTAGAAACCCTGCCCAAATTAAAATGGTCAGAATAAGATTCATTCTGTTTGCAAAGTGAACAATGTCAAAGCCAGGCTTAGAGTTCACATTCATTGAGAACTTGGTATGCCTTCTATTTGAGACTCATCATATCCCATCAATAAAAATCAATCATACAATCAACAAGCTTTTCATCAAGCATGTACTCCATGCCAAACACTGTGAGAGTGATTGGGCATATAAATACAAAAGTGAAATGGTCCTTCTCCTCAAGGATCTTACAAGTTCATATAACATGTTCCCATATACTTATCTGTAAATATAGAACATATGCCCCCCCTTCTCAAAATCGTGGTCCAACAGGTAGCTCTAAAGATATGAAAAAAATTTTCAAAAGAATAAATATAAATTATCAACAACCACATAAAAGTGTTTCAGATCACCAATAATAAAATACAAATTAAATGACTTTGAATTTTTGCCTTATACCCAACAAATTGACCAAGTTTTATTTTTTTTAATGGACATAGCCAATATTGGAGGGAATGTGGGAAAACAGACAAAATAATGCACTGCTAGTGTAGTTGTGGAATAGTATAACCATTCTGGAAAACAAATTGGAAATATGTGGAAAATGTGACTAATGTAGCCATACTCTTGAACAAATAATCTCATTTCTAGGCATATACCCAAGACAGATCAAAGGGACACTCAGATTCTATCAATTTCATACTTGGTGAGAAGCCAAAGAGTAAAATTATGTTTAACTGCCCTTGCTTAACTATGGTAAGGAACAAAATTAGGCTACTATTGCATAGAAAACAGTCAAGGTTTTACATACTAATATGACAAGGAACTTTGTGAAATTAATTTGTTTATTTGTTTAATTAATTTGCTTATTTAACAAATAATCTCAATATCTTCAATCAATACTTATTAAGACCATTTTCCTTATTTGCTTCAGCCTGGGCTAGGAACTATATCTTCCTGGTATACTCATTTTTCATCACCTAGCCCATCTTTGAAGTGTTCTGCTATTTAAGCGACTTGTCATTTCCAGAATCAATTCAGTCTATCCTTCTTATCCAAACTTAAGCCATCAGAGACAAGGATATAGGAACAATCTATCCTATCTTTCCACAAGAAAAAAGTTCAACCATTTTGCTGGAGAGTTAATTCCAATTGTGGAATGTCAAGACAACATTAACTTAACTTCTATGGGCTTCAGTTTTCTCTCTGTAAAGTGGGGGTAGTAATAGCACCTAGATTAAATGAGATAAAATACTTTGTATTTTGTAAAAAGTACTTTGTTAAAAAAAACTTTGTAAAAAGTAAAAATTTGCAAATCTGAAAGCATAGTCAAACTGTTAGCTATTATTATTGTCATGATCAATATTTCTATATGGTTGCATTTTGCTCTTTCCAAGATATTTTTTTTTTTAGGAAAAAAGGAAACCCTATGTGTCTACCAAAGGTTGGTAAATGGAATCTTTACCTAAACTAGAGCTTCTTAACTTTTTTGTGTCATAGATCCCTCATACAGTTTGATAAAGCCTGTGGATCCCTTCTCAGAATAATATTTTAAATGTATAAAGTAAAATCCAACTATACTGATATATTGAAATAGGGTGCTTTCTCTCTCTCTCTTTCTTTCTCTTCCTCTCTCTCTCTGTCTCTGTCTCTTCCTTTCTCTCTGTCTCTGTCTCTCTCTCTCTCTCTGTATCTCTAGATAGATAGATATCGATATAGATGTATGTATGTAGGTATGCATGTATGTAGGTATGTATGTGTGTATATATGTACATATGTATGTATTACCTCTAAAGGTTAGCGATTCCAAGTTAAGAAACACTGATAAACAAACTGGGAAAAGGATAAGCATCTTAAGGGAAATGTTTGTTTTTTGAGTGGAAAGAAAGGGGGTATAGTAGTATCAGATTTCAGACTGAATTACAAAGCAAATCAAGGTACTTTGGTAATGATTTAAAAAAACAACAACAAAAGAAGCCAATTACACAACACACAAGAGCAAATGAAGTTAGTATTCTAATTTTCAATTAAAACCAAAGACCCAAGTTATTCAGCTAAGGACTCACTATTTCGCAAAACTGCTGGAAAAACTAAAAACCAATCTGGCAGAAAATAGGTTTAGATAAACACTTCACACCATATACCGAGGTAAGCTCAAAATGCTTACAAGACTAAAATGGATACAAGACCTAGATATAAAAGGTCAAATAATAAGAAAAATTAGAGCAGTAAGGAAGAAATTACCTTTTAGTTTTGATAGAGGAAGTATTCATGACCAAACAAGATATAGAGAATGTCACAGAAGATAAAATGGACAATTTTGATTGTTATTTTTTTAATTTGTGCAAACACAATCAGTAAACTTAAGATTAAAAGGTATATGGGTAAGTGAATAAAAATTATTTGAATCAAGTTTCTGTAATAAAGGCTTCATTTTCAAAATATAGGGAGCTGATTCAAATTCATAAGAATAAAAATAATTTCTGAATAAATAAATGGTCTAAGGATATGGATAGGCAGTTTTCAAAGGAAGAAACTTATTTTAACAGCCACATAAAATATCACTAAATGACTAATAATTAGACAAATGCCATTTAAAACAACTCTGAGGTATCATTGCATATTTTTAATTTTATTATTTTGGACAAAAAGGGAAAATATTCAATGTTGGAGGACATTTAGGAAAACAGACTCATTAATGCATTGATGGTGACACTATAAACTGGTCCAGCCATCCTGGAAAGCAATTTGGAATTGTGCCCATAATGTTACTAAACTGTGTAGACACTCTTTGACCCAGAAATTTTACCATTAAGTCTATGCTCTGAAGAGATCATGGAGAGAGGAACTTTATGTGGAAAAATATTTGTAGCAACAATTTTTGTTGTGGCAAAGAACTAGAAACTAAAAGGATGTTCATCAATTGGGAAATGGTTGAACAAATTATGGTTTTTATATGATATATATATATATGCTATTGTGCTATAAGAAACAATGAAGTGGATAGTTTCAAAGAAAGTTAGGAAGACTTGTATGAATTGGTGCAGAGTAAAGTGAGAACAAGCAGAACAATTTATAACAATAACAATGTAAAAATGAACAGTTTTCAAAGACTTGAGAACTCAGAACATCACAATGATCAACCTTGATTCTTTTTTTTTTGGCAATTGGGGTTAAGTGACTTGCCCAGGGTCACACAGCTAGTAAGTGTCAAGTGTTTGGTCTGAGGCCTGATTTGAACTCAGGTCCTTCTGATTCCAGAGCCGGTGCTTTATCCACTACACCACCTAGCTGCCCCTATTTTACATATTTTTGCATATCTATTTCATATCTTAATTGAGTTATGTTTTGATTGAAATATCTATAAGAAAAATATGGCCTCACTCAGATAGGTAATTGGAAAAAGGAAAAAATATTTTAATAGATAAAGAATGTTTTAATATTACTATAAAAATAGTTCTGACCTCATGGGCCTCCTTTGAGGGGGTCTGTGTACCACACTATGAGAACTGCCATTCTAAACCAGTTTCTTGACTTTTCCTTACTGGCTTTCTCAGCTTTGTAATGAGATCTTTTCTGAGCCTCTAATTTTTTTTTGCTAAAATCAAGGGTGCCCAAGTTTTTGTAAGGAAGAAGACTTTTATTTCTTTCCCCCACCCAACTTCTTCAAAACCTTGGGAGAAATTAGGGTTGGGTGTTGATAATAAAATACCTGAGGGGGGATGGGGTCCACATGTAAAGTGGTTGTATGCTAAGGAAAGCATCACCACTGCCTCCACCTCCTAAAGAGAGGAGGCATGGCATCAGCGAGTGATTTGGAGAGCTATCAAGCAGGGTTCAAAGACTTAATATTAGATAGACTAATACTGGGATTTCAGCTCTGAGTTCCCTGTCTTCAGTCTCAGCTACGACCTCAAAGCTAAACCAAAAGCTCTTATGACCGATGTTGCCCCAAGTGGGGACGTCTGGTCCAAGTGAAGCCCCCTTTTCCCAGACATAAACTCCTGGAATTTTAATCAGTGACCATTAGGATTCTGGGATGGATAAACCTCTCTGAAGAAAGAGATAACTTTGCTTGAGAGACGGGGAAATACTTAATAAGGAATAGGCAGGAACACAAACTTTGTGGGGAAATGTGTAGCTCAGTAGAATGCAAATTCCTTAAAACAACTTTTATAAAATGAGCCTGTAATGCTTAACAGTAATTCTATAGATAGAATAAATACAAGCAATGCTGGTGATGGAATGGAATTAGATTGCTTGTCCAGGAACCATTTAGCTCTGCCATAATATAAGGCTCTGAAGGTTTCCATGCTACGTATTTGGTTGGAGTGTGTGTGTGTGTGTGTGTGTGTGTGTGAAGTATTATTTATGTTTCATTCTTCTATATGCCCCAAGAAAAGCAGCTCAAGTTCAAAATAGAAGGGAAGAATGTTCAGTGGAAAATTATTTCTATTGCAATTGGTGTGGGATATCACACCGTGATAAAAATCAGAAGACAGTTTAGAAGGGAGAAAGCAGAGAAGTCATAAAATTACATAGTCAAAAGCAGTGTTTTCTTCTTCCCCTATAGTCTATCCACTTATCTGGATGATGCAATAAAAAACAGAGCAGATAGCACTTCTTATTCCAGGAAAATGTTTGAAGGTGCCAATTCCCATGGCAAGGAAGAAAGAGAAAAACATATAAGGATCTGCCCAAACTTGTATTCCAATTATTTGCTTAGAAGTCAATACACAGTGTGGTCCATAATATCTGACTCCTCTAGGGAGGGAGGGAGGGAGATAGAGATAGAGAGAGGGAGGGGCAGAAAAAGGCGAGAGGGGAAGAAAGAGATGGGAAGAGAGACAGAGAAATATAGAGAAAAAAAGACAAAGACAGAACAAGTATCATCTTTAAAGTACAAAGTAAGGAGAGATGGGGGTTGGGGGTGAGGAGATCAAAGTTTTCTAAGACTATTTTAATACCATCAGTAAGATTGATCAGGGAAGTCTAAGCAAAGGAGGTGGTAACTGAGCTGAACCTTGAAAAGAAGACAAGGAATCGAAGTGCCAAAATTGGGGCAGGGATTTTTTTTTTCCCATGTAGATGGCCTGTGCAAATGTGTGGAGACGAGAGATGGCATTTCAAGTCCGAGGAACATCAAAATAATTAGTTTGGCTGGAACACAGAGCATGCGCTCAGAGTAATGGGAAATGAGGATGGAGGGGTGGGCTGAAAAGAAGTTGGAGATGACTTTAAATGATTTTTGTACTTATCTTCGAATCATCAAGGAAACAAGGTGGCATAGCAAGAAAAGCACTGGGCTTGGAGTCCAGATGAGACTGAAATTCAAATCCCTCCTTGGACACTGACTAGCTACGTAATTCTAAGCAAGTCACTTAACCTCTCTCAGCTCAATTTTCTCATCTGTTAAATGGGGGCTACTAGCAGTACCTATATCTCAAGGCTGTTGTAAGATCAAATGAGATAATCCATGCAAAGAAAATCCTTTGCAAACATCAAGGTGTTGTATAAATATTAGGGGTATTACTAATAAGGAGGCACTGAAGATTTTTAAGCAGTGAGGTGACATGTTTAAACCTAACTATTTTGGCATTTAATGAAGGATGGTTTGAAAATTGAAGAAATTGGAAGTAAAGAGATTATTTAGGAGGATTTGAAAGCAGTCTAGGGAAGTGGTGATGAGCACCTGTACCACCGTGGTGACCATGTGAACTGAGAAGAACAAGAAGAGTCAAAGATGATGTTGAGATTTTGGACTTCATTAGGTAGGATGACGGTGCCAAGAGTCCTCCAGCCAGCCAAAAAGCATTTATTAAGCACTTACTGTGTCCTTAATCACAATAAGTGATGGGCATATAAAGAAAGACAAAAATATAGTTCCTGCCCTGAAGGAACTCACATTCCTATGATGGAGACAACTTGAAAATAATCGTGTGTAAATAAGATCACAGTATAAACGGGGGATCATCTCAGAGGGAAGGCTGGGATGTGGGGGGGTGGGTCAGGATCTTCTTGTGGGAGGCAAAATTTGAGCTAAGGCTTGAATGAATCCAAGGAAGCCCAGAGGCAAAAGTAAGTTGAAAGATTATAATTTTATGTTTTTTTTAAGTGGTGGCAAAGGGTGGAGGGGGGGGGGGGGGAGAGAAAAAAAAAGAAATTTACATGATAACTTTGATGTATATTTGAAAGGAATAGCAAGTTATACATAGTAGATTTGAAGTTTCATGTACAATCATCTTTTTATTATACTATATTATAGAAATGTTTGTTTTATTCCACAAATTAAAAAGAAAATGAAATTTTAAAATACAACAAAAATGAGAGCATTCCAGGAATAGGGGCCAGCCAATGAAGTTCACAGAAAACCTGAGTATGGAGTGTGGTATGGGAGGAATTAACAAGAAGGCCTCACCCAGCTTTCTTTACATTATACCTTGGAGACTGTGAGCTTCCTTGTCCACCCCTGTAGCTTCTCCTGTTTCCCTCCTTATACCTTCCCTAATCAATCATTGGTCATTTAGAAGACAACTCTCCCTATCCCCATCGTTGGATCATTGGTTGTGGAGGGTGGAAAATGCCACACAGAGGAGTCTTCATTTGACCTTAGAGGTAACAAAGAATTGGTGGAGTTTATTTAGCAGAATGGCATAGTTCAGACCTAGGCTGTAGGAACATCATTTGGGCAGCTGGGTAGAATGGAGAGAAGCTTGCGGCAGGGAAACCATTTGGGAGGTGATTGCAATAGTCCAGGCAAGAGGTGATGAGGGCTCAAACTAGGAATATGATTGTGTTGGTAAAGAGAAGAGGGATGTGAGAGATGTTGTGAATGGAGAATTGACACAATTTGGCCATTAATTGGGTATACAGGGTGAGACAGAGTCAGGAGTCAAGGATGACTCCAAGGTTTCAGAACTAGCTGACCAGAAGGATGGCAATTCCTTTGACATAAACAATGAAGTTCAGAAGAGGGGTGAGTTTTGGGGAAAGGATAATAAGTTCAGTTTTACATATGCTGAGTTTGCTAATAGGGCTCTTTAAAAGATTATAAAAATACAGTCTGTATAGGCCCTGGATAGGCCCTGGATATTGGAAAGAATACTGAGAGGGGTAGCAAGAGACCTATGGAGACTCATTAAATTATGGAGCTGGAAAGGACCTTAAAGATTACCTCCTCTAATCTCCACATTATACAAATAAGGAAACTGAGTCCCACCCTAGAACAAAGCTTCAGTCCCCTGACTTCTATTCCAATGTTCTCTCCATCACTAATCAACCTAGCAATTTGCAAAAGTCACTTCCTCTTTCTGATCCTCTGTAAAAAGAGAGTGGGATTGACCAGACTATTCCAAAAGCCCCTTCCAGTTCTGAATTCCTAGTGATCGGCATCTTATTCTTATTTGCTTAATTGTTTTCATGGCAAAAAAAAACAACCACTTTAGATCTCTATTTCTCATCTCAAGCCCATTTTTTAACCCTTGGTAAGTGGGGATACACACATATACATACATATAAATATATATGTATATATACACACACATATATGTATATATATATATATATATATATATATACACATGTATACCTGTATACATATACCTATATATGTATAATCCTCAATATAAATCTCAAAAACTATCCAGGAAAAAATTGATATAAATTCTTGTTTTCAAGCCTATCTTTGATAATCACATGAAGAAACATCGGTGTTGCTCATTCAATACAAAGCCTTTCATCTGAGGATTTTGAAAACTGACCTCAAATGGTTTCCAGATGCCCAGTGGGATGTGGGTTGAAGTCAACTATCCTTTTAGTATGATTCACCAATCCATCTTCATTATCTGTACTGAAGACAAAAATAAGTAATAGGGGCTCATTATATGTTATTATGTACATATTTTATGTATGTGCTTACGCATATATATGTACATAACTCTAATTTTAAAGGAAACTCAGTCATGTTCAAAGGGAAAATGTATTCCAGAAAAAGTCACTTTCTTCATATTTGTCCCAGTCCCACTTTAGCACTATTTTGTACTGAGCTAATGGACTTTTCTATAACCCTGATAAAGTGCTAATTTCCTTTTCCTTTTCATTATGTGTTATATAGTTGGAATTTAACAAACTTTTCCTTTTGTTCCTATCTCTTCACCACCCAAATAGCTTAAGTTTACTTTGCGATTTCTCTGATACATAATTAACTTTATTTTTATACCATTTCCAAAAGTATCCACTTCTTATTCCTCCTAAGTATCTGAATTAGCTGATAAGCTTTATTAGGGTAACCATAATGGGACTGATTTTTCTCCTTTCTTGTGATAGGTTATTCCTTACATAAAAAAAAAAACGACCCAGACTAACAAACACAAATGAGCTCATATCTTCATTGCTTGACTGACAAGAGCTCATGAAATGCAAAGGCCAACCAGAATTTCTAAGGTCCAGACAGACCTTATTGATTCCATATTTCTCCAAGGCTTAGCAGTCAAGTTGCAAGAGATACTTTCAAGAACAAGAGAGTCTTTAGGAATCAAACCCAGCAAACAGGCTCCTCTGATAAATTTGTCTCCTCTTGCTACAATTATGGGATATTAGACATTGTTCACCCAGAATATAAATCATCATGAGCCAGCTGGCTCTGGATTTACTCAGTCATTAACTTCCAAATGAAGATTTTTCACCAAAATGGGCCAACATCCACTTTCAGCCCTGGAAACAAACAATGACTTCAAACTTCAGTGGAGCTGGAAATGAGAATACAGTGGAAAGCAATGTTTGAATTAGTACAGAGAAGGTTGGAGTTGGTGTGAGAAGAGGCCTGGGTTCAAATACCATGAACTACTTTACTACTAGTTGTATAACCATAGGTAAATCAATTAATCTCTTTGATCCTCAGTTTGCTCTTCTGCAAAATGGGAAAAATAATGCCTGCAATATCTGTCATTCAGAGTTCTTATGGGATCAAATGAATAGCATGAATAAAATACTTTGCAAACTTTAAAGTGTCATGTAAAATAACTATCATCATCATCATCATCACTAACATTTATTGAATATTCCCACCATTTTCTCACCAAGTAATATGCTTAGAACTCTTCTGCCAGCATCCATTTCTTCCATATACCTACTTACTCATTAAGAATCTGAGTTAGAACAAAATATGACCCATCCTTTTAGGACAGGAAATGAGAAGGGAGGCTCATAAAAAAAAAAGAGAGAGGAAACAGTTGGAATATGAATAAAAAGATTCTAATCCTGTGTCTTCTGATTTCTTATTAGATCAAAGGAAAGTTACTTTCTATATTATAATATTATATAATGTATAATATAATTATATAACTAAAAGAATGTACACATCAAGCTCTATTTCCTAACAACTTTCTTTAAAGGACTAGGTAAGCATTATCTGTTTGCAAATATAGAAACTAACCCTCCTATAAAAGCCCATGGAAAATATCACCACTATTGTTCAGCAAAAACTTGTTCGTCCTTCATTTTTGAAGAGGACCAATGACATCGTGATGTTGGGGTCAAGGTACAGGCTGTTTGACTATGGTTGATCAGTTGGAAGGCTCTACCACAGAGCAGGTACAAGAAGTGTATTAGAACATTTGAGATGGACATGCTCTGGATTTACACGGCTCATGTTTCCTTTGTACTACTGCAATTCTGCTTTGCTCATGGAATGCAGCACCTTCTTTGATGCAAGCATGCCATGCTGTGTGGTCCTGTGCCAGCATCTTTCATGTCTTACAATCTAAAGTTTTTCAGAGAGACCTTGAGAATATTCTTGTACCCCTTCTTCTGACCACCATGTGAGCATTTGCCTTGTGCTAGTTCTCTGTAGAATAGTCTTTTAGGTAATTGTGCATTTAGCATTCAGTTTCTTTGGCCAGCCCATTGGAGTTATGCTCTCTGCAATCGAGTTTGAATGCTTGGCAGGTTAGCTCGAGAGAGGACCTCGCTGTCCAGTATCTTGTCATGCCAGGTAATTTCAGAATCTTCCTAAGACAGTTCAGGCAGAAGCAGTTCAGTTTTATGGCATGGCACTGATAGCCTATCCAGGTTTCACAGGCATGTAACAGTGAAGTCAGCACAGCTCTCTAGACCTTCACTTTGGTATGTAGCCTCATGTCTCCTCTCTCCCACACTTTCTTTCACAGCCTCCCAAATGCTGAGTTACCTCTGGCAATGAGTGCATTAACCTCAACTTCTACGTGGATAGTCCTGGAAAGCATATTGTCCAGGTAAATTAACTTATCCACAGCATTCAAAATTTCTTCATTTACTGTGACCAGTGGTTCCATATATGGATGGTGCAGTGCTGGCTAGTGGAAAACCTCTCTTTTCTTGGTGTTGATTATTAGGCCAAAATTATCACAAGCAGCAGAGAATCAATCCATTCTCTGTTGCATCTCAGTCTCAGAGGTTTCATTGAGTGCACAATCAACTGTGAACAAAAAGTCATGTACCAGTTCTCCCTCCACTTGGTCTTGTCTTATAGCCTTTTCAAGTTAAATAGTTTACCATCAGCTGATTAACAAAAGGGTCTTTTTTCCTTCTCTAAATTTTCCATAGAAAAATCCGTCTGCTTCTCCTTCCATCTTATTCTGAGAAGAAGTGATAACTTGGTCAAACCAGACTGAGGCCCGAGCTTGGATAATTGCAGCAATCAGCTGTGTTTCAGTGCCCACACCCACCCATCTGCCTTGAATGGCTCAGTGAATCAATCAATCAGTTAACAATCAATCAAAAGCATTTATTAAGCATCTGTTAAGTACCAGGCAATGTGCTAAGTAGGATCCTATAGATACAAAGATGTGAATGAAAGAGTATGAACTTGTATTCCATAGCAGATGTATAGACAATTTTGCTAGCTGAAAGTTACAGAACCTCAAAATGTTGGTCTGGGTCAATAGGATTTAAGCACCATGGACAAGGCAAGATCATATTCCAACAGACTAGGTTGTTAACTATGAATCCGAAGGAAAACAAGAGGGATAGTCCTTATTCTGTAGGTCTGAAGTAGTGTCTGGGAAATCTCCAGGGAAAAAGTTTAATAGAGTAGAGCTCTCTTAATAGCCAATAGAAGTAATGGGAGGCGCAGGAGACTTAAAAGAAGCATGACACCAGGTTTATTCTCTGTAGCAATGAGGTGAGAATAGGGACCAATGGGTAGACATGTTAGAAGACAAATTTTGCCTCAATAGGAAGAGGAACTTTGTAACAATTGGGGATGTCCCAAATTTAAATGGGCTGGCTGCCTTGAAGAATTATGAGGTCTCCATCACCAGAAGGGGTCAAGGCAGCAAAATCCACCCATCAGTGATGCTATGCATGATGTGAGAGGTTGGAATAGCTGACCTAAAAATTCCCTTACAACTCTCATGATGCATTTTAAAAATGCTAGGTCTTGGACAAAGACATAATTAACATTGATGGAAAGTGATTTTATCTTAACTCTGTGAGTTAGAACTGATGTCACCTTTTAAATAATTTGGGAAGCATTGTCTATATGCAAATACAGAAAATATATGCAAAATGAGGCAAATAGAACCAGAAAAAACTCGACCAAGGTAAACGGAAAGAAAAACAACCGGAACTGAGACAGAATTCTGTGTAATTATAATAATCAAACCTGGTTCCAAAGTAAAGATGTGATACATAGCAAATATAGAAATGTAGAGATATGAATACAAAGCAAATATAGAGATTTTTTTGATGATAAGGACACAATTTCATGTTAATGTAAGGCATACAACCAGAGAAAGTTAGCACAAGTCAATTACCCTTTACAAATCCAGAGAAAAGTCAGGTAGTTCAGAAGCTTTCATCTCATTGGGGGGAAAAGAAATCAAAGTTCCATGTAAACTGGCTGCATCTCTCACCTTTCTGTGTAACTAATTGCTCTATTTCAGTAGCCCAGGGTTCAAAGCACAAAGTTGCTCAGCCCAGGAGTGTGTGGAGGTTCATGAAAAGAAGTCACTGTCTTTTACTTTTCCATTTGGCAGTTTCTTATTAAAACAAGATGAGATTGAGAGAGGGCAAGGAAGTAAAAAAAGAATTGCTTTTGACAGAAAGGGATTAAGACCTGGTCTGTACAAGAGCAAAGACCACAGGTACTTTGGAACTCAAGGAGGCAAAAGTATAAACTGACCAGGGAGGTATCTACTTCTGATAATAAGATAACATCCCTCCAGTCCCTTCTTCTCTATTGCCATCTATACTAGGTCCTTATTACCTTGTTATCTGGAAGATTGTAATACCCTCTGGATATTACTCTAAGAAAGGAGTATTATCCTCTGAGTAAGACTCCAAGTAGAGTCTTGCCTTCTCTCTACTGTCCCCAATTCATACTTGAAATTGCTTCCAAAATAATTTTTCTAGTTTTGATGTTTTGATTTTTTTTCTCTTGAAAATGTCTCATTGATACCCTTTGTTTTAACACGATCTTTAGTGAACAGAGGGAGGGAAGAGAGCCATATGAGACATTTTTTTTTTCTTGTTGCTCATAATATTTTGTCTTCGAGCTGGGGGTTTCAGAATTTGAATATAGTATTCCTGTGAGTTTTCCTCCTAGGATCTTTTTCAGGTGGTGTTGGGTGGATTTTTTCTATTTCTACTTTCCCCTCTTGTTCTAATGCTTCAAGAACATTTTATTTAATTACTTCTTGTATTACTGGATCAAGAATCTTTTTTTGATCATAGCTTTCAGGTAGTCCAATTATTCACATGTTTTCTCTTCTTGAGCTGTTCTCCAGATTGGTTTTTTTTCTTAGGAGATGTTTCACATTGTCTTCTATTTTTTCATTCTTTATATTTTGTTTTGTTTTGTTTTTTTTACTTCATCTCTTATAATTTCACTGGCTTCCCCTTGCCCAATTCTGATTTTCAAGGAGTCATTGTCTTCCTTCCTTCTGGATCTCCTTTTCTAATTGGGTGACTTTCTTTTCATAATCTTTTTGGGTTTTTTGGATTATTCTTATTTTTCTTTTTAGTTTTTTCCTCAATCTCTCTCATTTTATTTTTAAAGTCTTTTTAAAGTTCTTCAATGAATTCTTTTTGGGCAGATGACCATTTGACATTACTCTTTGAGGTAGAAGAGAGTTTCTTTGCTTCAGTATCCTCCTCTGAAGATAAACCCCAGTCTCTTCTATTCCCATAATAGCTATCTATGGTTGGATTCTTTCTCCTTTGCCTGTGCATTTTTTTTGGTAATAGTTTAGTTTTTATAATTACCTCTACTCCTGGGGTATGGGGAATGGTGCTTCTGACCTCTGCTCCTCTTCAGTTCTCCCCTCTGACCTTGAACTCAGACCAAAACCTCAGCCTCCTGTAAGTGCCCACAGCAACAGTATCCCCACCCCATTGCTTCTGCACTCACCAGGTGTGTGCTAGTTCCTTCTAGCCCTCAATACTCTCTGTGTATAGCTGGGCCTGGCATTCCCTGTCAGCAGAGGTTACCTTGATCTTCCCTAGCTAAGACATCCAACTCCCCTCACTGTCCCAGGGGTAAAAGTTCCTGGGGCTGGAGCTGGAGCAGCCTCCCAAACTAGTTAACCCCAGGGTTTACTGCTTACTGTTTAAGGGTCCCTAGCCTGGAGGTGTTTACTCTTCACTGAGAGGAAATCTCATCCTGGGATTTTTCTTCAGATCTTCTCTGATTGTCCCAGGAGGGCTCCTGTTCTGCCCCTACTCTTATTTATTTTTACCGCTCTATGTTCACCCAGAGGTGCTATTTTATCTCTTTTGTGGAGGAAAATCTTGAGAGCTTGAAATTTTCTGACCTACTCTGCCATCTTCCCAGAATCCTCTCTATTTTTTTCAATGAATGAGCATTCAATCCTCCCCTTCCCACCTTCCTCCTCAGAAAAAGAAAATTCTTGTAACAAATAGTTATAGTCAAGAAAAAACATTTTCACACTGACCTTTTTGTAACTAATTCACCTCTCATAATACTATGTATTGTCATTATTTGTATGTGTATTTTTCTCACCTACTAGACTGTAGGCACCATTAGGACAGGGACTGTGTGTCTACCATAATGGTCCCTAACACTGTATACAATTAGGAAATATTTATTGAAAAAATGAATCTAGGGAGTCATGGGGGCTTTTCCCTAATTTAAATTGATAGTGTCCTAACTATGTTCATTGAACATAGGTAGATAAACCTCTCAGTTAGCTTCCTCCTAAATAAAAAGGCTTTTGCTGTCAGAAAAATTTCTTCTTCTAGATGTTTGTGGAAGACAAAATTTTTTGAATCATCTATTCTAGAAGAATGTAAATAGTTGCAATAATTCCAATTAATATTTCTATAGTCATTTTGCGGAAGTTTTTTTTTTTTGTTTCTTTGGTTTTTTCTCCATTGGATTAGGAAAATGCAGGTGAGAAAATTCCCTTTATCAATGAAGTTGGGTACCTGTTCTAACATCTTATAGTCTTAAAAGTGACCTGAGTCATTGATAGGTTTGACTTTCCCAGGGTCACACAGGTGACATATATGAGAGGCAACACTTCAACCCAGGTCTTCCAGATTCAGAAACTAGATCTCCATAAATCACACTGATGCTGCTTCTAGCTCTAAAGGGTTACAAAGAATTTTACTTACCATAATGACATTTGAGTATGATCACCATTTTGCAGATGAGGAAACTAAGGCTGAGAAGAGTTAAATGACTTGTCTATGGCAACACAGAAAGTAAACATCAAAGGTAGGTTTCAAATCCAAGTCTTCAAGTCTAACACTCTATGCACTATGCCCCATTGCTTCTGTGGAAATGATGTAGATTTCCTTATTTTCTGAAGGTCTCCAAGGGGACTCTAATAAAAAACCAGTATCTAAAAACAAATTGCTATATCATAGATATAGCGCAGTCTTAGGACAAAGGTACAGGGGGTAGGAACAGCAAAACCATGTCACCAAAGGCTTTTTTTTAGACCAGAAATACGTAAACATGGAGATATATTTCTCATCTGCCAATTCTCTGTTGTCATGTGCCTCCAGATTTCCCTGAAGTAGAGAATGAGAGTCATGGGGTCTTTAGAAGAGTGGAATTAGAATGCTCTGACTGTAGGGACCTTCCCACATATAAATGTCCAAACCAATCCTTCTCATGATCTGTCTTCCCAGGCTGGCACAGCAAGAATGAGCTGAGCCTATAACTCAGAGGTCAATGGGTCAAAACTATTTGATTTGAGTGGCATCATGGTGTGGTAGAAAGAACACTGAAATTAGAGTCAGATAACCTAGATCTGATTCTTTACTCTAATGCTAACTACTTATGTGACTTCAAGCAAAATCTCTGTTTCTCTATTGGCTCCAGTTTTGTGATCTATAAAATTAGGGGGCTGCACTAAATTCGATGTTCTTATCCTGAGGTGTGAATGTTGTTTTTCTTCTTAAATTGATAACTATTTCAATATAATTGATATTATTTGCAAACCTAAGAATTTCACTTTATACATAAAAAACACATTATTCTGAGCAGTCCATAAGTTTCACTAGCCATTGCCGAAGGGATTCATGACACAAAAGAAGTTAAGAAGCCCTGGATTAGATGACTTATGAGTTGCTTTCCACTCTAAATTTCTGCCCTGAAAAAATGGAAGGATTTACACTGGCAAAAAAAAAATAATAAAAGCAACAACAAAAATCCTTGTTTTTTTCTTTAGGATTTAGGTCCTTAAATACTGCCTTTAGAGATAGAAGACCTAGGTTCCTTCCTTACCTATGTGACCTTCATGTTCAATCATTTTTCAGTTGTGTCGCAACTCTTTGTAACCCCACTTGGGGTTTTCTTAGCAAAGATACTGGAGTGGTTTGCCATTTCCTTCTTCAACTCATTTTACGATGAGGAAACTAAAACAAACCAGCTTGTGACCTGCCCAGGGTCACAGAGCTAGTGTCTGAGGCCAGATTTGAACTCAGAAAGATGAGTCTTCTTAACTTCAGCCCTGGTATTCTATCCACTGTACCACCTACCTGCCCCATGTGACCTTAGGCAAATCATTTATTCTCCCCGGGCCATAGTCTCTTCATCTGTAACATAAAGTTAGATGGCGTCTAGTAAGATCTAGATGCTGTTAAAATAAGTGTTTGTGGTTTTCTGGCATTTATAAAAAAATTACAGTAATATGTCTCCTCATTAGGCCCATCAGTGAGCCCATAAGACATCTACACCAATTACAAAAACAGATCTACATTCACTATCATTGACAACCGAGTAGAGGTGCTGAATTGGGGCAGTAGGAGTCTTCTTGTAGACCAGAATTAAGACATATTGGCAGAGGTGTGTGGAGATGCTTGTCGAGCACACAGCCAAGTCGATGCTCCCTCACTAATGTAATCAATCCCTCACATGAGCCAGCAGCCAATAACAACAAACCCCTGTCACCAAAAAGAAATCAATGACTACAAAAATAATTGAAACTCAGCATCAACTCTGCATCAGGTATGGAATGAAATAAATTCATCAGTTTCCAACTCTCCTTATGGGGGTGGAAAGAAAACTTTGATTTCAGTATTGGAAAGTTTTCTGCTCTATTAACTAGCCTTGTTTTCACCTGTTACCATGGTGGAAAGACGCTGACCTCTCTGTGGTCAGAAGAGGGGCCAAGAGTGCTCAAGATGTGTATTTCAGCATTTCTTCTTTGGAGAGCTTTCTTTGAAGTCCTGTGAACACTTTATTATCCTCTAGGGCTCTGAAATATCTTATGTTACTCAAAACCATTCTGAATCTGGAATCCATTACAAATTCAGTTGTTTGTTTAGTGGAAAAGAGATCAAACCATGGATGAACAGGTAGTATGCAAAATTAAGATCAACTTTGCTTGACTTAACTCTTTAATCCAGTTTGATTTAGTTCTTTAATCCAGAATAAGTATTTAAATCTACATTAAGTCTTTATTCTTTTTATAATCTTCCAAGGATTCTTTTTTTTTTCTTTTCAAATATTTCCAGTAACTGGATAGGATCTTTCTTTTTTTGTTCTTTTTACAGACTTTACTGTAGGAGACAGGACCAAGGTCAAAAGAGTGGTATAAACTCTGGGAAAACATATAAATGTCCAATGTGAAATATTCATGCTTGGTAATGTTGGAATAGGCATCCTGATGGGTTCCCAAAGAAAGTGAGTCTTAGGTTCATGGGATCATAGATTGAGTATCGGCCAGGACATTAAAAGTGATCTAGTTCAGATATAGACCAACATCACATCCTGTATACCAAGATGAGGTTAAAAATGATATACAATTTAAATAGATAGTGTGATACCATAAGCAAATTAGGAGAGCATGGAAAATTTCACCTGTCACATCTATGGTTAATGGAAGAATTTATGACCAAACCAGAGATACAGATCATTGTGAGATTTTTTAAATGGATAATTTTGATTACATAAAATTTAAAAGTTTTTGCACCAAAAAACCCAATGCTGCCAAAATCAGAAGGAAAGAAGAAAACTGGAGGTAGGGATTTTATGGCAAGTCTCCTAAAAAGAGCCTCATTTCTCAAATATATAGAGAACTGAATCAAATTTATAAGAATACAAGTCATTCCCCAATTGAAAAATGGTCAAATGATATGAACAGGTGATTTTCAGATGAAGAAATCAAAGCTATCTATGGTCATATGGAAAAATGCTGTAAATCAGTATTGATTAGAGAAATACAAATTAAAACAACTCTGAGGCACCACCTCACATCCATAGGATTGACTAATTTGATAGAAAATGACAAATGTTGGAGGGAATGTGGGAAAATTGGGACACTAATGCACTGTTAATAGAATTGTGAACTGATCCAACCATTCTTTAAAGCAATTTGGAACTATGCCCAAAGGGCTAAATTTTTTTTTGACCTGGTAATACTACTAAAAGGTCTGTATACCAAAGAGATTGAAAAAAAGGGAAAGAGACGTATCAGATCTTTTTGTGGTGACAAAGAATTGGAAACTGAGGGGATGTCCATCAACTGGGGAATGGCTGAACAAGTTGTGGTATATGAATGTAATGGAATATTATTGTGCAGGCTTTCAGAAAAACATGGAAAGACTTACATGAACTAATGCAAAATGAAGTGAGCAGAACTTGAAAATGGTAACAGTAATATTATGTGAAGATCAACTATGAATGACTTAGCTATTCTTAGCAATACAAAGATCCAAAACAATTCTGAAGGACTGATAATGAAAAATGCAATCCACCTCCAGATAAAGAACTGATAACATCTGAATGCAGAAGGAAGCATACTTTTTTCAAACTTTCTTTATTTTTCTTTTTGGTCTGTGTTTTATTTCACAATATGACTAATATGGAAATACATTTTGCCTGACTACGCATATATAACCCATACCAATTGCTTACCTTCTCAATTAGGAACTCAAAATTTAAAACAATGTTTAAAAAATTTATATTTAATTGGAAAAAATAAAAAAATATTTTGAAAAGTTATCTAGTTCAACACTATTATTTTACAGATGAGAACACTGAAACTCAAAACAATTAAATGACTTGCCCAAGGTCACACAAATTTCACATAGTAGAGTCAACAGTTGAACCTCAGGGCAAATATAAGTATGAAGATCTACAAAACTGCAGCCTGAACTCAAAACATTTACAGTGTAATTTTGTCTCAGACTCTGACAAAAATATGTCTATTATGTGCTGAAACTGAGTCCCATATGAAGACCACAACCAGCTGTTGGGGAAAAGAATGTAGCAGCATGGCAGAGTCTGACATTTCTTATTTATGTGACCATGGCCAAGTCACTTCATATCTATGATTCTGAGATTCCTCATGTACAAAATGGGAATAATATCTGCACTGACTACTTTAAATTCAACAAAAGATTTAGCAAGTGTTTATTATAGACACTATTACATACTTCACAGGGTGAGGGACAAATACTTTGTCAACCTTAAAGAATTCTATAAATGTAAATTGTTGTCATTATAATGAATCTTCTCTCAACAAGGTTTAGATGTTTAAATGGGGGAAAGCCTTAGTGAAGTACGGGGGGAGAAAGGAGAAGATAGTGTCTGTCTTCAAACACAGTAAAGAGTTGTCATAAGGATATTACTTGCTCTCTTTATCTTCAGATTGCAAAACTAAGAGCAATATCTGACATTAAATGAAAGTTTAATATAAGGAAAAACTCTCTTAACAATCCACAAATGGAATCTGCAACTTTGATAGGTAGTAAGTTTCCCATAATTGACACTCCTTAACCTAAGCTTGGATTACCATATTAGAGGTAAAAGCACCATCTAAAGGTAGACTATTATGGTGTAGGTGATATTGGTCCCATCTACTTGCACTGGCTGGACGAGATGATCTCAGGTCTCTTCAAATTCTGAGAATGTGATTATGCCTTTGGAATCATTTTAATATATTTCAAATATCTACTAGCCTTATTTCACAGAAGAAATAATTTAATACCATGAAAGCCCACCCAATACTTATGAAAAGATACCTGAACTGTTAGTATTTGTATATGGGGTAAATTTAAGGGATGAAAGCCACATATAATTTTGAGAACTACATTCCTCAGAAGCCTCTGAATGAGACAACACCTTTTAGTATATCCAATCTAAAAGGGAGATGCTAATTTCATTGTAGGCAGGGGGAGGGGCAAGATATGAGGGCTTAGCCATCTAGGGAGAGTGGGAGAGGAGTGATTAAGTTTCAACCAAAAGTTGAAACTATGTCAGAACTATCAAACTAGAAACTGAAGAAGGGAGCAAAAGCAAATGGAAATCAAAGAGAGGGTCGAGTACCATGTAGAAAGTAGTCAAAGGAAACACGGAGGCACGAAGACCTGTCCCCGCCCAAATCTGCTGTGAAAGACTGATATATCCCCTTTCTGATGTTTTGGGAAGGCAGAAGAGTTCAATGAAAGTGAAAGTAGTACTTACCAGGAACAAATGTGAGGGGGATGATGAGTAGTAGCCACTGGGGAATGAGTATAAGGAAAGTTTAATCCTTTATTTAACTCCATGTTAAATCATAGAGTTAAATGCCTGATAGTGTTTTTCATTAAATGATTTTGCCTTGAATCAGCTGTCATTGGATTGGTGTAGTAAAGAAAAACATGTTTCGGTTAATGAGCAATGCATTTAAATAAACAATTATGGGAATACTAGCAGAGGCTTGGGTAAGAGTAAATAAGAATGGACCATTCTGGGAAGGACCCCTGAAGACTACACATTTACTAAATAAAAAACTGGATGACTTGTCTTGTCATCCTATGTAATTCTTACCCATGTTCTTCCTTAGATTTTCTACAGAGGACCCATCTAGCATGCTGGAGGCCTTCCTTCCTTGCTTGCTTTTTTTTTTTTTAAAGACACTTTGTAGATAGACTGCTCTAAGTAATCTGTCACTCACCACATGACCAAGCCACCTTTTTTTTTTTGGTGATAGAAAGTTGATTTTTAAAATAAAATTGTATTGATGTATTGTTTTTACATTACCTACATTTCCCATTATAAGTCTTCCTCTCTCCATCTTAGAAAGCCATCAACAATACAAATAATAATAAAAAATAAAAAACCAGGGGAGAAAAGGCTCAATAAAACTAGACAACATATAGAAAATAGTTGCTTTTATATTCAGTGTTCCACACCCTAAGTTCTCCATCTCTGCAAAAAATGAGATGAACATTTTCATATCTCTTTTGGGGTCAAGTTTGATCATTATAATTTTGCAACATTGTTCCCATTGTTGTAGTTGTTCATTCTACCTAATTTTTTGCAATCATTGCATATAATATTTTCCTGGTTTTGCTTACTACCCAGTAACCAATTGTTTCCTGTCCTTTCTTTAGTATTTTATAGCTACAGAATATTTTATATAATTTCTTTCATTTTATCATTACATTTCCCTGGGAGGTAGACAGGGCTTATATTATTATCCTATTTACTACAGATGAGGAAACGGAGGCACAAAAATATGAAATGACTAACCCATGATCACACAACCTGTAAATATTAAGAGTCTTCCTGACTTTGGGGACAGCTTTCTAACCACTGGACTATCACATCATCCTGCTTATTCTAAATAAGGTAAAGTGTGATGTCTTTGCATTCTTCATCACATTCATCCTGAAAAGAAGAGTTTATACATAAACAGGCATTTTCAGAAGGTTTTCAAGAAAGAACTATTTGTTACTCGTTGACCAACCAGGTGGTTCAAGGAAATTACAAAAGATCAGTTCATCTGATGTTGTATTCCTAATATCTTTCAGACCTCTGTTACCTCCAGACCCTATCTACAGAGAGTGACTTTTCACTCTCGTGTCACATTTCATTTCCCTTAACTTGAAGGTCTTCTTCCTCTTTCCAGCTTCTTGTAGAATTGAATGAGTTCATAAGGTCTGAGCTTCATTTATTTGTCAGTCTCAGGCAGACCGTGTGAAACAAATTTGCTTTTGAATTTCCTGGTTGCCACCTGAGATGAAAGACTGTGTTTGAAACAAATCTGTGACCTTTAAGTATAGCAATTTTTTGAAAATTTGAGGATTTGAATGTATATGCATTGTTAGACACATTATAAAGAAACATGAGAGTATTACTGGTCCGTGATGGGAAGGCAGAATTAGTTTTGTTCTGCCTGGTCTCATAGGGCAGAACTAGGAATGATAGGGATTTAAGCTTGATGGCAGGAAAAAAATTCCTACTAATTAGAGCTTTCCAAAAGTGGAATGGATTGTCTCAGACAATAAGGAGTTTCCACTCACTGAGCATCTTTAAGCAAAGGCTGCATTACCATTTGGGTGTACTGTGGTGATTTTTTTTCTCAAGTATCATTAGACCAGAAGGTCTCTAAGTTGCTTCCAACTCTTCTATTCTGTGAGTAGGTGGGTTCAACTGAGGCACTTCATTAAGAACTCAATTCATGAAGCTGATTTTAACATCTATCCTAGAAAAATATTCAAACTGGTAAGGTGGATTTCTTTAATCTAGATTTCACTTTGAGGATAAGGAAAGGAGCCTTGTCTCTATTTAGCATAGATCCAAATATTATTTTATTGTTATTCAGTCATTTTTCAGTTGTATCTGATTCTTTGCGAACCCATTTGGGATTTTCTTGGCAAATAAACTGGAGTGGTTTGCCATTTTCTTCTCCAGCTCATTTTGCTAATGAGGAAACTAAGGCAAAGTGGATTAAATGACTTGCCCAGGGTTACACAGCTAGTAAGTGCCTGAAGTCAGATTTGAACTCTAGAATATGAGTCTTCTTGACTCCAGGACCATGTTCTATCAACTACATTATCTTACTTCTTAAATATTCTATTGGTCTTCAAATAGTAAACAAATAAGTGAAGAGTTAGTGTCTAGTTCTACTATGACTAACAGCATGGCTTGCCCTGGAAAATAAAATCAAAAACAAACAAAAAATCCCTGTTAGTTTAGTTTTTTTTTCTTTGATAGCGGTCTTCCACTCTTTTTTTTTTCAATTGAATTCAGTTGAATTTGGTAAAAATTTATCAAGTATTTACTATTTT
The DNA here is from genome assembly GCF_900497805.2 of Vombatus ursinus. Classification (NCBI taxonomy): domain Eukaryota; kingdom Metazoa; phylum Chordata; class Mammalia; order Diprotodontia; family Vombatidae; genus Vombatus; species Vombatus ursinus. The sequence goes on from NW_020954588.1 coordinate 5,028,490, forward strand.
CCAGGTACTATGTAAGCACTAGAAATACAAAGATAAAAGAAAACAGTCCCTGCTTTCAAAGAGCTTACATCCTACTAGAGGCAACTAACAGGTACAGAGGCAAGCTAATATGAAATAAATACAAAGTAACTTTGATAGGAATAGGAGGTGGGGAGAGAACTAACAACTGAGAGAGAATAAAGACCTTCCATAAAAGTTGGCACTTGAAGGTATTTTAGGATTCCAAGAGACAGAGTTAAAATAGGCAATGCTAAGAAGGAACTACTAGGTCCCATTCCTTCCCACTTTTCTTATGAAATTCCTTGATATTCTTGACTTTTTGTTCATCCAGATCAATTTTATTATTATTTTTCTAGCTTTATAAAATAATCTTTTGGTAATTTGATTGAAATAGCACTGAATAAGTAAATTAATTTAGTTAGCATTATCATTTTTATTATGTTGCTTTGTCTTAACCATGAGCAATTAATATTTCTCCAGTTATTTAGATCTGCCTTTACTTGTGTAGTTTTTCATAATTTTATTCATATAGTTTCTGTATGTTTCTTGGTAGGTAGAAACCCAAGTATCTTGTACTGACTGTAGTTATTTTAAATAGAATTTCTCTATCTCTTTCTACTGGATGTTGTTGCCAATATATAGAAATGCTAATGATTTATCTAGGTTTATCTTATATCCTGCAACTTTACTGAAATTGTTAATCCTTTCCATTAGTTTTTTTTTAGTTGACTCTTTAGGTTTCTATAAGTAAACCATCTGCAAAAAGTGATAATTTTATTTCCTCTTTGGCTAAGCTTATTCCCCTTCTTTTTTTTCTGGTCCCACTGCTATAGCTAGCATTTCTAGCTTATATTAAATAGGAGCAGCTAGGTGACTCAGTGGATAGAGCGCTGGCCCAGAAGGCAGAAAGACTCATCTTCATAAGTTCAAATCTGGCCTCTGAGATGTACTGCATGATCCTAGGCAAGACACTTCACTCCATTTACCTCAGTTTCCTCATTTATAAAAAGAACTGGCGAAGTAAATGGCAAACCACTCCAGTATCTTTACCATGAAAATCCCAAATGGGGTAAGGTAGAGTTGGACACAACTGAAAATGACTGCACATTAAACAGTAATAATGATAGTAGATGTGCTAGATTTGCCCCTGTTCTTATTGAAAAGGCCTCTAGTTTATCCCTATTATAGATAAGGCTGGCTTTTGGCTTTAGATCGATATTACTTACCATATTAAGGAAAAATCTGTTTACTTCTTTGGCTTTTGTTGTTTTTAACAGTAAAGGTTGATGTGTCATAAGGTTTTTATGTATCTATTGATATAATTATATGGTTTTAATTGATACAGTTATTAATGTGGTCAATATGTTTACAACTTTCCTAATATTGATCCAGCTTGATCAAAATATATAATCATTGTGATAAGTTATGATAGTCTACTTGCTAATATCTTATTTAAAATGTTTACCTCAATTCCCATTAGGAAAATTAGTCTATCATTTTCTTTTTCTGTTCTGATTCTCAGTTTAGGTATAAAGACTATATTTATGTAGTAGAAAGAACTTTGTTGTACCTTTCCTATTTTTTTAAAAAGTTTGTGTAGTATTGGAATTAATTGTTCTTTAAATGTTTGGTTGAATTTGCTTGGAAATCCATCTTGGTTTTTTTTTTTCTTTCCTTTGGGGGTCCATTTATGGATTGTGAAATTTCTGTTTCCAAGATACGATTGTTTAAATCTTTTTTTTCTTATTCTGTTAATCAGACCATTTTATATTTTTGTAAATATTCATCCATTTCATTTAGATCATTAGTGTTATTGACATATAATTGGACAAAATATCTCCTAGTAATTTCTTTTATATTTCTTCATTGATTATGGATTTACCTTCAAAAATTTTTTGATATAGGTAATTTGCTTTATTTTTTTAATCAAGTTAATTAATGGTTTATTTTATTGATTGTTGGTCTTTTTAAGTTCCTAATTTCATTTATTAATTCAATGTTTTTATTGTGCTTTCAATTTTGTTGATGTCTTCTTTGATTTTCAGGATTTCTTTTTTTGTTATTTAGTTCAGGGTTTTAATTTGTTGGTTTTTCTTTTTTTATTAGTTGCTTACCCAATTCAATGATCTGTTCTTTCTCTCTTTTATTGAGGAAAGGATTTTGAGATATAAATTGTACACTAAGTACTGCTTTGGATACATCCAAAACTTTTAGCATGTTGTCTCATGGTTATCATTATCATAAATGAAATTACTATTGTTCCTATGATATGTTTTTTTGATTCATTCATTTATTAGGATTAAGTTATATAGTCTCCAATTAAATTTTAACATTTTATTTTAAGGTTATTTCTTAAATATAATTTTATTGCATTTTAGTCTGTAAAAGATGCATTTAATATTTCTGCTTTATTGCATATGTTTGTGAGGTTTTTATGCCTTAATGCATGACTAATTTTTGTGATGGTACCATGCACAGATGACAAATAGATAAACTCTTTTCTGCTTCCACTCAATATTCTTCAAAGGTTTATCATATCTAATTTTTTTCTAAAATTCTATTCAAGTCTACCATTTTAAAAACATTTTTGTTATTTTTATCTTGGTTTAAGAGGGATAAATTGAGGTACCCAACTATTTTACTTTTACTGGCTATTTCCCCTTGTAATTCACTGAACTTTTCTTTGAAGAATTTAGATATTATGCCATTTTGGTGTATATATGTTTAGTAAGTATGTGGTACCTTTCTTTTCTTGTTTAGTGTTTTATTTTCCCCCAGTTAACATGTAAAAACATTTTTAACATATGTTTCTAAAACTTTGAGTTCCAAATTTGCCCCCTTCCTCCCTCCCCACCCACACCCCCTCATTGAAAGAGCAAGCAATTCGATACAGGTCATATATGTGTAGTCATGCAAGACATTTTCATAATAGTCATGTTGTGAAAGAAAACATAGAGGAAAAAAACTCAAGAAAAATAAAAAAGTAAAAAAAAGTATGCTGCAATCTACATTCAGACACCATTAGTTCTTTCTCTGGGGATGGATAGCCTTTTTCATTATAAGTCCTTCAGAGTTGTGTTGAATCATTGTACTGCTGAGAATAGCTAAGTCATTCATAGCTGATCATCTCCAATATTGCTGTTACTTTGTGTACAGTACATTTCACTTTGCATTAGGCCATGCAAGAATTTCCAAGTTTTTCTGAGAGCATCACACTCATTATTTCTTATAGTACAATAGTATTCCATCACAATTACCTACCACAACTTGTTCAGCCATTCTCCAATTGATGGATATTCCCTTGATTTCTAATTCTGTGCCCCCAGAAAAGAGCTGTTAAAATATTTTTGTATATATAGGCCCTTTTCTTTTGTGTTTTTTTAAATCTCTTTTGGGATACCTAGTAACGGTATTGCTAGGCCAAAGGGCATGCATGGTTTTAATGCCCTTTGGGCATAGTTTCAAATTACTCTACAGAATGGTTGAATCAGTTTACAACTCCATCAACAGTGTATTAATGTCTCATTTTTCCCACATCCCCTCCAACATTTATCAATTACCTTCTCTGTTCTATTAGCCAGTCTAATAGAAATGAGGTAATACCTCAGAACTGTTTTAATTTGCATTTCTCCCACCATCATATTATGATTAACAGGGGTCATAGAAAGAGTCTAAATAGAAGGAGGGCTAAGGAGTGTCTATAATATTCTCATGATCTTAAAAGAAAAATGGAAAAGGAAGGGAAGAGGAATGCCCTGGGGGAAGAAGGGAGAGCAAAATGAGGAAAATAATTTCATTTAATTATAATTCTATGTTATAATATAAACAGTTTATCTTTGATTAGTAGTCCCTCATAATTTTTCATTCATGTTTACCATGTTATGCTTTCCTTGACTGCTATGTTTGTATTTCAAAGTTTCTACATAGCTCTAGTCTTTTTATCAGGAATGTTTTTATTTCATTAAAGATCCATTTTCTTCCTATAGAATTATAGCTTTGCTGTCTTAATTATTCTTGTCTATAAGCTTAGATTTTTTAAACTTTCTTAAATATCATATTCCAAGTTCTCTATTTCTTTATAGTGGTGGCTGCTAAATCTTACATGATTATGACTGTGATTCCTTGGTAGCTGAATTATTTCTTTGTAGCTACTGGCAGATTTTTTTAACCTAGAAGCTATAGATTTCAGCTATAATATTTCTGGGAGTTTTAATTTTTTTCAGGAAATGACCAGAGAATTCTTTCTTTTTCTACTTTGTCCCCTAGTTTTATGCTATCTGGGCATTTTTCTTATATGATTTCTTGAAAAAATACATCTAGGCTCTTATTGGAAGTTTTCAGTAGTCTGGTGATCATTAAATGATCTTTCCTTAATCTATTTTCCAGGTCATCAGTTTTTGCTATAAGATATATTTTCTTCTATTTTCGGTCTTCTGGCATTGTCTTAGTATGTCTTGATGCCTTATGGAGTTATTAGCTTCTATTTAATCAATTATTATTTTCAAGGCCTCTCTCCCTCCCTCCCCCCCACCTTTGGAAAGGTTTTATATTTCTTGTGCCAAGCTATTAATTCTCTTTCCATATCTTTCTTTCATGTCTCTCATTTCTATTCACATTTTTTCCTTTAGTGTGCTCTCTCTCTCTGTCTTCCTCTCTTTCTTTCTGTCTCTCTTTCTCTCTGTATCTGTATGTGTGTGTGTGTGTGTGTGTGTGTGTGTGTATTTCTTAATCTTAATCCTAAGGGAAAATTTTATTTCAGCCTTGCCTTCAGAGAAGCAATTAAAATTTTAAGAAAATTAATTTAATTTAATTAAAAATAATTAAAGTTAGGTTTTCAAGGGTTATGTAACTAGTACATAATCTTTCTCTTTTTAAAATAAATAGTATTTTATTTTTTCCAATTACATGTAAAGATAGTTTTCAACATTTATTTTTTATAAGATTTTGAATTCCAAATTTTTCTCCCTCCCTCCTTCTCCTTCTCCCTCCCCAAGATGGCAAGCAATCTTAGATAGGTTATACATGGGCGATCATGTTAAAAATATTTCCATATTAGTCATGTTGTAAAAGAATAAACAGAACAAAAGGGGAAACCACAAAATAAAAGAAAAAAAGTGAAGACAGTATGCTTTGATTTGCATTCAGATTCCATAGCTCTTTCTCTGGATGTGAATAGCATTTTCTGTCATGAGTCTCTTGAAATTGTTTTGGATCATTGTACTGCTAAGAAGAACTAAGCTAATCATAGTTGATCATTGTACAATGTTATTGTTACTGCGTACAATGTTCTCCTGGTTCTGTCCACTTCACTCAGCATTAGTTTATATAAGTCTTTCCAGTGTGTTTGTTTTTTTTACTCAGTCTGCTCATCATTTCTTATAGCACAATAGTATTCCATTACATTCATATACCCCAACTGTTCGACCATTTCCCAATTGATGAGTATTCTGTCAATTTGTAATTCTTTGTTCTCATTCTTTTTTTGGTTTTTTTTTTTGTTGTTGTTTTTGTTTTGGTTTTTTTTGCAAGGCAATTGGGGTCAAGTGACTTGCCCAGGGTCACATAACTAGTAAGTGTCAAGTATCTGGTCTGAGACTGGATTTGAACTCAGGTCTTCCTGACTTCAGGGCCGGTGCTCTATCCACTGTGCCACCTAGCTGCCCCTCATTTGGTTTTTAAGATAATTTCAGCTCCTTTTATTTTTAACTCTTGCCTTATCTTTTCCAGGAATTCTCATTGGATTTGTGACCAACCTATATTTTTCTATGGGACTCTTCTTGTGGATGTTTTGGAGCCATATTTTTCTCAGTTTGTCTTAAACTTTCCTGTCATCAAAATTGCTATTTGTGGTGGAATTCTTGGTTTGTTCACTCATTATTTCAACCTACTTCCTGACTTTGGGCTTTATATTAGGGTTAGGCTCTGTATACTTCTGTAGAAAATATCTGTATTGAGCTTTTGTCCTCTTGGTTCCTTCTGCTGCTTTCTCAGAGGTATTGAGTGTTGTGTTATTCCAAGATGTCAAGAATAGCTCAGGCTATGGACCTACAAACTTTCAGTTCTCTCACAGTGGTGAGATCCAAAGCAAAGTCCACACACTACCCTTCTGGTCTGAGGCTTCCAAGTTCCTAACCCAGGTGTGGGTCTGAGTAACACATTTGTGGCCTTGTCTCTGGTTAAGAGTCCTAGTAGATTGCTGCTGCACTCAGCCATTATCAGTCAGCTAGGAAGCAGTCAGAGACACTAAAATACTTCTAAAATGCTTGATTCTGTCTGTCTAGTATTGCTGCTAGTTATTCCACCACAAGCTTCAGGTGGCTCTGAAGTTTATAATTGAGTGCTTACTCTGCTGCTATGGTTGGAGCCACTCAGTTGCTACTTGCTTTTGATCTTATTCCTCCCTTAGTATACAGCCTAGGACATGCAACAACTCCTCTCTACCACTGCCAGGCACAGGTACCCTTCTTGGTCCACCTTGGATATGAGATCCAGAACTGGATGATAAATAAGAAAAATGCCAGATGATAACCTGTTTGCACACCCTGCAGTAGTTTGGGAAGCCCATAGGACCTCTTCCAACTCAGTGCTTCCTTATCCACTGCACAGCCTTGTTCTTCGTTCACTCCCTGGGTGTTGGGATGCTTTACAAACATGTTCCTAGTCAGACCTAGTACCCAGTGTCCAAAGACACTGCACTAAACTGGGCTAAGAAAAAGGCTTGTATTTTTTCCTGATCAAGACATAATCTGATATGTTTTCTAGATCTTTGTAATTGCATTGGTTGAGTTAAGACTATACTTCTTCCTATTACTCTGTTGGGTTGATCCTACCTCTCCTGATACTGCCTTGTTATGTTCCCACACTTCTATTTGCTGGGTGAGATATCTTGGCTAATTCTATTGCTCTGCTGGGCTCACTGTACCAAATCTCTGAAGGGCACAGTATTCCCTTTGGTTAAGCACAGTCTCTCTAGCTTTCAGTTTGGGATTGAGCTGAAATCCTTGACTAGGACACTACAAGACTCTTTCAGAAACAAACAGAACCCTTACCCTAAGTCCAATGGAAAGATTTCTGAGATCTGCTTCTTTGGAGTTTCAGCTCTGAGGCTTGCCATCTGCCACGTAGCAGGAGTCTCACATCAGGCACCACTCTTTCATGCATCTTCCATGCTGTAGAGGCTACCCATGCGTAGAGGCAAGTCTTTGGCCTCTGTCAGTCCTCAGACTCATGCTTGACCCTTTTATATGCAAAATCTCTAGACTGCAAATGTATTATAAAAGTCATAACATAATCATGTTTGCAGAGAAAAAAGCTTCCATACAGTGTCTGTCACACAGTAGGTGCTTAATAATTTGGTGAATATTCAATCTATTGCTTTTAATGTTGATCTCTTTGTCCTAAGGCAAAGTTAGTAAAATCTTGTTTGACCAAGAAGGCAGAAAACATTCCAAGATGAGGTGTAGAAAGAGGTCAGCAGACAGGAGACTTTCAGTTTTGTCATTAACTATCTATGTGACTTTGAACAAGTCATTTAATCTCCCCCTACCTCAAATTTCCTCATTTTACAGATGAGGGAATAGGTGTAGGTAAACTCAGTGGTGCTTCCTATTCTAAAATTATGTGATTCCATAACTTTCTGTTTTCTTCTCCTCATTCTTGTGGCTTAAAGGAAAAAATACATTATCAGGGTCTATTAGAAGCCAAGTTTCATGAGGTCAGAACAAAAGATTTAAAGTTTCCTACATCCTGACTCTGTCTTCTTTTTCATCCTTCTCCTGTTTTTCTCATGCAGAAGTCCTTTTGAAAACTCTTAATGCTTCAAGAGTTCGTTGGTCTAATCTTACCAAGAGTTTTCTTCCTCATGGTAGGCCAGTAAAGTTTCTTCCCCACATAAGACATTTCAGAGGGAGAAGTTTTCTGTTGCTAGAGGCGATACCATTAATACTGCTTCACTCATATGAACTAGAGATTAGGTGGAAGGCAGGCAGGTAGGAACAGCTAGATGTCTCAAATTATCAGAGTAATTTACCATCATTGGGGGTAGAGAAGAGGAAATCAAACCTACTCGGATTTTCTAGGAGTGTAGGCAAAAGAGCACTGAGCATAGAGGCAGAGGGTCCAATTTCAATTCCTCCCTTAGTATACAGCCTAGGTCAGCATAGCCACTGTATGACCTTGGGTAAGTCATTGTAACCCTCTAGAACTTCATGTCCATATCTGTATGATGAAGGAGTTGAATTAGATGATCTCTCAGGTCTGTTCTTGATCAAAATCTTAAGATCCCTTATCTGCCTTTGGTTCAGTAAAATCATCCTCATATGCAAAAAAATTATCACAAAACCAATCTTTGCTTCCTCTCTGTCAGGGTACAGTATACTCTTTTGCTCTTCTTTACAATACAGAGCCAGTTAAATGGCCATTTGTTCTTAGATAGTTTTTTTTTGTTTTAATATTCAAAAAGCAATATCCTTGAAGTTTAACCAAAGGTTCCCCAGTTTTGTTCGGTCCAAATTATACTCTGTCCCTTCTCCCTGAGCAAAGCGACACTCGCAATGCAGTTACCTTTCCCATTATCCTAAGAGAACACAATCAAAGTGACATACATTTCCCCAAATTGTTTTCTCCCAGATGGCACAATTTCCAGGGGAAATGGGCTTTGTATATAACCAGCTGTTACTGAAAACTTGTCACCATATCGTTTTCATTATGAGGAGTTCTCACTAGAATAGTCAACATTTTCTTCACAAGAAGTTTACAGAGTGAAAAACTAAGTAAGAGTCAGTGCAGTTCGTTAGAGAAAGTGCAACTTCTGATTGTTCAGAGGTATCAGCCAGCTCTGCTGAAGCAGAGGAACACACAAGTTCAAGGGCGGGAATACCAAGGGACAAAATTCTGAGCCTGAGATGATGACTTCTTGTTCCAAGTATTAACCTCCTGTTGGACAGAAGAGAAAACAAAAGCAAAGCAGCTATAAGTTAGAACCATCAACCATGCTCCTCACATGTGGACAGCAGAATGCAGAAAGCAATTGTGAACTTCTCAGGGGGGAGTGGAGGCTAGTGCTGGGGACATTTTTTTTAAATTGATGGTAATAGTGAAAATATGCATAGTACGGTTTACATATATGTGTATGAGTATATATGTGTATATATGCATATGTTTACAGATATCTATGTATATGTGTATACATGTGTGTGTATGTGTGTATCTATCTATGTTTAATCATAGCCTTCTTTAGGATGTGGAGGTGGGAGGAGGAAAAATAAAGTAAAACATGTACAGCAGAGAACAAAAGAAAACCTACAAGGACGCAAAGAAAAGCTGGGCAGCATTGAAAACAGTGCATAGTATTGATTAAATAGGTTTTCTTGAAATAGAAAGTTTTTTTTTTTTTTACATTGAATCCTCTCCTATGTTCTGCCATCTACATGGAAATGTTCTTTTTTTCTTTTCTTATTTTGTGTTTAAGTTTAAAATGAACAAAAATTTTCAAAAAAAAAAAGGAAGAAGTTTATGGAGGTATTAAAAGGAGGAGGTTGGAGGAAACCAGAAAAGACATTGAAATTCAGTGAAGGGCCAGGATTTAAATGTTCCATAAAGAATTAGAGGGATGAATTCTCACTAAGGTTTGTGATTTTGGCTTATTGACCAGACATGATTCTATCTCTATAGTGGGCACTGATAGTAATGCTGTCTTAGCAGCTTCTTGTCTTGGAGGGTTTCCTAAGGTATTGAAAGTAAATGATCTTCCCAAGATCACATAACTAATAAGAGGCAGAACCAGGACTTAACCCCAAGACTTCTGGTTCCAACTCCATAATGATGAGTTCCTTCCCCACTGTCTTGCATACTTCTCCTTAGGTAAATGGAATCTCTCCCATTAGAATGCAAACTTGAGAATGGTGACTTTTTTTTTTTTTTACTTCTTGTCCTATTCCTTTGCTGGCCCTTCTTCTGACAACCAAATCCTCTTCCCTAATTTGTAACAATAACTCATTTCTATCCCCAGCCCTCACGCATTCTCCTTCAGTGAGCTCACCCATTCCAACAACTTCAACTATCTTCTCTATGGACATGATTCATAAGCCTGCTATCTAGCCCTGACCTCTCTCCTGATTTCCACCCTTGTTTTTTTGACTGTTTGTTGCATATATTCATAGTGCTTTCCCTCAAAATTAATATATCTAAAACAAAATTACTTCCATTCTGACTTCTCTGTTTCTCTTAATGAAGCGCCAATTTTCACGAGCCAGTTGTTAAAAGCATGGAACTTATCTTTGACTCCTCTTCTTCTTCCTCCTTTAAATCAGTCCTTAAATCCCATATCTACAAATCTACCCTATTCTTGCTTCATAATACCACTGTCACCACCACACTTCAGGCGTTCATTACTCTTCACCTGAAATATGATAGCAGTCCCCTAATCCTTTCTATACATCGCTGCCAGACATTTCTGGATATATTTTGACATCCATTCTGACACCACTCAGCACACCTTTATGAGGAAGAAAAACAGTTAAGCACTGACCACATCTAACATTCTTACACATAGTAAGAAGTGGTTCACTTCCTCTTTCCTTTAAGACCAAAATTTATCATTGCAACTCAACATTATTTGGTTTCATTTTAGCATTGTTTTCATTTACATTTTATAAGTTATCGTGTATGTTTTTTTATTCTACTTACTTCACTTTGCATCAATTCATATAAGTCTTCCCAAGTTTCTCTGAACTATTCACATCTGTTGTCTCTTTCAGTGCAATATTTTTTCATTGCCTTAATATACTATAATTTGTTCAACAATTTCCCAGGAAAAATATACCTACTATGTTTTGATATCTTTGTGATGACAGAAGTTGTTCCAATTAATATATATGTGTGTATATATATGTGTATACACATATATATGTGTGTATATGTATGTGTATACACAGACACACATATATAAAATCTTTCTTTATGTCTCTGAAGTCTTGAGAAACATGCTTAATGGTGATGAAAGGGCAGATTAATTTTTCTAAGGTATGAGTTTAATCATGTAAATTGTGTGCTGAAAAATCTTCTAATGGATCCCAAAAGTTTATGTAGCACAAAGCCTACATAAATATTGTTTTCTAAATATTGAACTATCCTTGTATTCCTGGTATGAATCCAACCTTATTTTAATGGCAAATATATAATATATGTCAGAAGTCTATTTTCCACTATTCTATTTATAATTTTTGTATAAATATAAATTAATAACATTGGTGAACTTTTGTCTTTCTCTACTTATTTTTTTTCCTGACCCAGGATTCAGGACATATTTGTCACATAAAAACAGTTGAGCAGAATACCATCTTTTAACAAAAACAATTTATATAGCTTAGGGATTATTTCTTCTTTAAAATTTTGTTAGGATGCATTTTGAATCCATTTAGAAATGGTATTTTTTAAAGATGGAAGCTCACTAAGAGCTTACACAATTTCTTTTTCTGATATGGCTTTATGTAGGTTATCTATCTCTTGCTTTGTCAATTTGGTCAATCAATATTTTTATCAGACAGAAAATAGAGTGAATAAAAAGCCAGAAAGACCATTCAAGTTCCACTTTAGATAATGTACTAGCTATACAATTCTGGTAAATCTACAACTAGTCTAAGTCATCTCAGCATTTAATTGCAACAAAGGTGCCAAATTGCATTGGTAATAAGTGCTTCCTCACCCATGAGTTCTTTGTACCAATTCAATCACAATTGCAATCTATATTTGCCATGGTTTTGCCAGTACTCATCTTTTATGTTTTCTTGTCATGTGACTTTATGTAAGATTCTGATCATTTCCCCCCACTCATGATAATCTTTACTTTCTCTTTTTTTTATTTTGGTAATTTAGTTTGCCTGTCCTTTTAAACCAACTTTGAAAATGATTTGCCAATTTTATTGGTTATTAAAAAACAGCTCTTGAATTTATTGGTTAATTTAATCACTCTTTAGATTTCAACTTCATTTTTTCTCCTTTAATTATGATGAGTTCTTACTGTGTGCTTGGTCCAGGTATATTAATTTTTAAATTCTTATTATCTTATCACCAAATCTAACTTTTTAATCTTCTCTTTTCCCCTCTTGATAACATAAGCAGCAGGGTTATAAAATTTCCTATTTTGGTTGAATCCAATAAATTTCAACATGTTGCACTTAAATTATCATTCTTTAGTATAATTTCTTAAAATGTTCTTGGAACTTGGTTTTTGGGCCAAACATTATTTAACAATTCATTATTGGGTTTCCATTTAGACCTGCCTTCATCTTTTGGTCATATTTCTCTAATTATTATTTTATCGCATTATACACTTAAAATCATTGCCTATCTGAATTTATAAGCTCTTTATTGCCTAGATCGTGATCAATTATTGTAATGTTCCATGAGTGTTTGAGTATAAAATAAATTCCCCATGTTCCCATTCAATTATCTCCAAATAGCTATCAGATCCACTTTTTTTCAGCATTCTATTTAAGTCTGAAGCTTCTTTGTTATTTATCTTTTGTCTATGTTACATTCTGTGCAGTTCTCCCAGTTATTTATCTATTGAACTCTCTCTTTCACTTCAGTTAATTTTCCCTTTAAAAACTTCATTGTTATGCTATAAGGTCTATTTATACTTGATGTAGATATTTCTTCATGTTAATTTCTCTTGCTGATGCCTCATTTGAATTCAGCTTTGTCCATTATCATGACTACAACTTCTGATTTCTTCTTCCCAGAACTAGAGGCCTTATTAACCACAGGGCTCTTCTAGCTACCCCAAACCTCTGTGAAAATCCTTGTTCTACTTCATTCCCTCTTCACCACAGAATGGAATGGAAGCCTTGGGTAAGCACCATCTCATCCCCTCACCCCTTACAGTACCTTGCCAACAATTGCCACTTGTTTCTTTAACCATTCAGTCTTACTGCACAAACTTGCCATCAACCCTTCAATTACTATTTTAATAAAATGAAAACTCCAATCTACTGATACTTTCTCTGTCATTGGGCCAGCAACTCAATCTCTTTGGTTTAGACTCGCCACCTGCAAGATGAAAACCCCATTTCCTGAGGCCATGTCTTTCCATGCTCATATCCTCCCCAGAGTAGCCCTACCCTTCTCCAAATAGCTATCCTCTTTTATGCTCCTATTTTTGTGATTTTTGGATCCATCTTACTGTTAAATTCCCATTCCTCTTATGAATTTTATTCTCATATGGGGTGGCATTAATCATATGAGGTTATGCTGGTCAAATCTGCTGAGTGTACATCTCTTCCTATACAGTATTGATATGTCCATTTGCATCTGGTTAAGAAATCAAGTACAACTCTTGAATACTCTAAGTAGCATGATCCCAGAATCTAGTCTTCGAAGCTAGGGAAAACAGATTTCCTATGTAGCACCAGTTTTGGGAATTATCTCATGGATAACCCCAAGTCAGAGAGTGCTTGGTCTAGCAAGTTATAAAACTGACTTCCTATAGTAGAAGGAAGTTTTCTCAGTATTGTGCTTCTTGGAGAAGGAAGAGGGTGGACAACAAAGGACTATTTGAAGCTGAAAGACTAAGGCCATGACTTGGAGAAGGGGCACCATTAAGAGAACTGAACCTTTCCTGCTCTGCTATTCCTGTGAGCTATTTATTGGTAAAGGGCAGGTCTATGGAAAGTTTACTGCTTGTCTATCAGTATTCCCAAAGGGAGCTTCCCTTCAGGAAGGATTCTAATATGTGCTATGTGTTTATCTGCCCGTGTCATGAACTCTTATAAGTTCTATGCATCACATGCATTTTCTTTGGGGGTGACATAAAGGATGACCATATCTAATACCTATATTGTACATTAAGTGTCTGTGTGGCCCAAAGAGTTGTTAAACTACCGATGCCCTTTGACCCAACAATACCACTACTAGATCTATTTCCAAAAATGATTAGGGAAAAGGAAAAGAATCTCTATGTTATAAAATGTTTATTGCAGCTCTCTTTGTGGTGGCAAAGGGCTAGAAATTGCAGGGATGAGCATCAATTAGAAAATGGATAAACAACTTGTGGTATATGATTGTGATGGAACACTACTGTGCCATAAGAAATGATGAGCTCAATGATCTTAGAAGAACATGAAAAGACTTGTATAAAATAATGAAGAGCAAAATGAGCAGAACCAAGAGAACACTGTGTATGGTAACAGTAATGTTGTTTTAAGAATGACTTTGAGTAAATAAGTTATTTTGACTGTTTAAATACCTAAATAACTATAAAGGACATACAAAGAAAGATGTTATCTGCATCCAGAGAAAGAACTGATAAATACAAGTATGTATAGAATAATTTTACATATATATAATTAATCAAAATGTAGTTCTTTTAAAAAAATATGCACAGACAATAACATGTGTATATTTAGAGATTTCCTAGGGGTGATCAATGAGTCAAGGAGAGAAAATCGTCTTTCTTAGGCCCTAGGATTGGCCCTGGTCCATGTGAAGCCCGTGTTCTTCAGGACCCTAGGGACATAGGTTGTACAGAAGATACGATTGCTTTCGGGGAGGAGGTGTTGTGGAACTTGGCTCTCCTGCAATTATTCTTCCTGCTATTTTTCAGAGAATTAGTTTTTTACTTCCATCATTTTGCAGATGAGGAAATAGAAAGATATATCCTAATATAGTGGAAACAGTGCTGAATTCGGACTCAGAGGATCTGGGTTCAAATCCTGGTCTTGCTATCTACTCCCTGTATAACCTTGGGCAAGACAAGTAAAATTTCTTGGTCTCAGTTTCCTCTTTTGTTAAATGAGGGAGTTGTAGCTGTTTACATCTAAGGACCCTTAGAACTCTAAATCTACAAGGTTATAAACCTCTTGAGGCAATTAGATGGTACAGCAAATAGATTGTTGAGCCTGGAGTTTGGGTTGCCTAAATTCATATCTGGCCTCTGACAATTCCTAGCCGTGTGAAGCTGGGCAAGGCCTTTAACCTCTGCCTCAGTTTCCTTAATTGTAAATGGGGATAATAATAGCATATATTCTTGGAATCATGAGAATTATATGAGGTAATGCTCATTAATACTTATTATGTGTCAGGCACAGTGCCTGACACATAGTAGGTACTTGAAAAATGCTTATTCTCTCCCCTCTCCTTTTCCTTCCCCTATAACCAAAGACACTTCTCTAAAGTTACTCTGGTAGTCACTGGTAGAGTCAGGATTTGAACTCAGGTGTTCTGACTCCAAATCCAAAACTCTTTTCACCAAATTATCCCACCTTTCAATGTGGAGGTTATATGATTTGCAGCATAGTTTTAGTGTTAAGTGTATATTACTGCATTCTAATTCTTTGAACAGTCTTGCCCATGTGTTAACTAAATGCTCGTTGATTGATTGATTTAAAAATCAGTATTAGACATTTCTTCTTACTGACTAGTATATTTGGCTCATCAAAGCACTCTGAATGAATGGCACAGCTAACTTTATCATTTTGCCCTCATGGTATGAGAAATGAATACCTCCTGTTAAAACCCAAGCTCAGAGTATCTGAGAGAGGCTTTGACAGTAATTTAAAGAGTCAGGAAGAAGGCCTGGAACATTTGCTTCCCAATCCGATATGCTGAAATGTGCTCCTTCTGATCAATAGAGATCAGAGAAGGTGTTCTGGCACTTAAATTTGCCTAAAAATAGAAAGAGGATTGTTAGAACCACAGACACAATTTAACTGAAGGCAACAGCAAAAGTCATTAATGTTTCAGAGGACAAGAAAGTCCTTAAGATCCCTTGTCAAAAGCATATTTAGGAGCAGAAAAAGTAATTTGGGGAAGGAAAACATTTTTTTAATTGGATTACTACAAAGTCTGACCTTTTAAGAGTAACAACTAACTAGTCTAGAAAAACAATTTAAAATACTTCTTCTGAATCTGGGCATATTTCATATGGCCACCTGCCAATCTGAGGTGGGTTATAGCCTTATCTGGACACACAAGCACTGAGCAATTTCACCATTCAGATGCTCCAAAATGTTCTACTACAATTGTATGTAGGATTATCAAGGGAAGCCCATGGCTGAAGGGAAGCATATGGGGCCAAAGGTATTAACAAACTCTCTTCCCCGTATGACTTCATGTTTGCTTATACAGTGCCTTTTCAGAATCTAAAATCCTGAATGAGATGTCTCTTCTAAACACTACAGTCACCTTTTCGAAGCATTCCAGTCATGCACAAGCTGAAATGTTCAAGTTGGAAGTGTCTGCATTGAATTTGAGGCCTTAGTTAACATCTCAATGCTTTATCTTCTTCATAGCTCACAGATTCAATCCCCCACACAGGGCATTTAGCCTTTTCAGAGAAGTATCTATCCACAGTCACACACCTCAAACCACACCAGACCACTTCCTTATAATTATTTGCCAACTATCACTAGGGTGCTAAGGACAAGATGGCTAACTCATGAAAAGTCCATTACCATCACTGGGAAAAAGAAAACAATACTTACAGTCCCTGCCCTACTATTGATGTACCAATAGCATCACCTTATATTTACATGCAAAAGACTCACAGTAAGAACTACAGGTATCATGTTGAGCCAGAGTCAAGAAATAATGGAACTACAAAATGAATAGCATTGTAGTAGCAAAATAGCAGGGAGAAGGTTGGACTCAGAGCCAGGGAGAGCTGCATTTGAATCCCCCCTCAAACATTTGTTCTTTGTGTCACCGGGGGCAAGTCACTGACCTTGTTGGAGACTGTTTCCTCATCTACAAAACAGGCTCAAATTAGACAGAGTTTGGAAAAAGTTTTATGCCCCTCAATATGTTATATAAATGTCAGTTATCCTAACCAACAAGCATTTATTAGAAACCTACTGTGCGCAAGGCACCAAGATAAAATTAAAAAACAGTCCTTCCGGCAAGTAACTTATACCCTATTTTTGCTGTTGTTGTTGTTTTCTATCTCATACTATTTCCCAATGGAGTTTGTAAAGAAATGGTCCTGGGACAAGGAGCCATCTTACTATTTCTCTTTTTCAGGGTGTCCCAAAGCACTAGCTTAAAACTGCATTAAGATATTTGGGACACCCTGTATTTAATGTTCTACAGACTATTGCACAGGTGGATAAAATAAATGGTAATTGGATAAAAATATTGGGGTATAAGCTCCTCTTCTATAGGTTTACCGAAAGCATCTTTGAGATACCTCAAGTAGCAGGCAAGATGATGGAGATAGAAATGTAGTCCCATACTTTTTCCACACGATTTTGGCTTCTTCTGCTACATGACAATATTTTGAAAGTTTTTCATTCTTTCTGGTTTGAAGATTATGAGTACTTGCTATGAGGACATCGATTTTTTTTTTACATTTTTTATGGATAAATGTTAAGTTAGGGGGATTATAGGCAACAATTCTGCGATGACAATCTGGGTCCAGTACAGTTTATTTGTTGATTTCTTGAGGATGTTTTGAGGTCCACATTTGTGGCATGGGAATTTATTGTCTTAGTTTATGAAAGATAGTTTCTGTAGTCACTGAGTTGTATCTTTCTAGGTATTTCTTTGGTAGGTGCTGAATTTTTGCAGCCTGTAGTTATGAGTTACACGGTTTCTATTGTTTCTTTGTATAATCTCTGTTGACCTGTAAGTCCAGGCTCCATAAAAATAACCTATCTCTAATTTTTGGTGGCTGTTACCTGGTCTGACTGGACATCCAAAGCCCCTTCATTTCTATAAATAAATTCACATGACTTTCTCATTTAGTTCAGAGGTGTCAAACAACCAGACCTACAGTGCCCATCCCCTGGTAACACTCCTAAACGAAGCCCGAACCAGCTTAAAATACAAAATGCAAAATAATATACAAAAAATGGAAGATACGAAACAAAAATACACTGAAACATAATGTTAACCTGTGGCTTTCTCAATCAATATATCGCCCTCAGGATTCTTATTCGTGTTTTAGTGGCCTTGTTTCTATTTGAATTTGATGTCACTGATTTCTTTGATGCTTTCTGAAGATCTTTTTGAGGTCTCTCTTGGATTTGACTCATTCATTCTATCCTCCGCTTTGGGTTCCCTTCAATACATACTTATTATCAGGCTTTGCAATTGTTTGGTTTTGCTTGCTGCAAAAGTATTCCTGCAAGTTTGCAGTCTATATGTATCATGTGCTTTGAGAATAGCTATTAATCCTCTTCCCTATCTTTTATTTTTATGAGGAAATGATGAGTTTCTCATCATTTCTACAGCTGCCTTTGGGTGATGGGCTTTGCGTTTTGTTGAGGGCCTATGAGTTTTTCTTAGACTTCTTCACAGACATCTTATGGTCCATTTTAGAGTCCTCAAAATGTATGTTTATCCTGGTTATCATGTAGGTGTTAATTGCTTTCAATGTGTTCTTGTCCTTGAGTTTCAATTTGAAAATTCTAGTAATTCTCCTGACATACCCAACCACAGCCTTTCCCTTCATAGCTTTATGCTCAGTGTGTTTTTCCTGAAGACCAAAGTATTTATAAGCATCTCCTTTGTGCATAGCTTCAAGCTGACCTCTCAATTCAAGCCCAGGGTCTTTAGTCTTTATCTTTCTTTGGCTTTATCTTTCCCCACACATTTTATTCAGACTCCCCATGTCAAAGTGACGTTTCAATATCACTGGAGAATGACACTGTTTACTCTGTTTCTCAGTGGAGCCATATGGCTTGATGTCAATCAGCATTTCAATTTTACTATGATTTCCTTTTTAACTTGGAAGCTACGGTCCTATTTAGAAGAGTGATGAGAATGGGTTCAAGGCATGATCGTGAATCAACATGGGCTGAAACTGTCTCTTAGAAATATGCCAGCTGGATGGCACAGGGCATTGAGTGCTAGATTTGCAACCAGTGTTCTCTTCTGTAAAATGGGGATAATAATAGTAATTACTTCCCAGGTTTGTTGTGAGGTTCAAATGAACTAATGAATGAAAAGTGTTTTGCAAACCATTAAGCACTACATAGATACTATCTGTTATTATCCTCCTATGTTAAGTTTTTCCTGACACTCTTGGGTTGGTAGCATGTTTTAAAGAGCTCTTGTGCTGACATAAAATACTCAAACACACTCACCTTACCTGATTTTATTTTGAATCTTCATAAAACATGAATTAGCCATGAGTTTGGAATTGAATCAATAGCTTTGCATTAATCCAATGAGATAATATACATAGAATCTGTAAATAGATAATAAGTAGTAAAGTGAAATAATATTTTAAAATTATGTAAAATGATTTGCAAACCTTAAATTGGTGTAAAAATGAGCCATTGTTAGCTGTTACTTAGAGTCTCTCCGAATCCTAATGATTCCTAATCCCAATCCTAATCCCAAATCCTTCTGATTTGCCTGTTCTTTATTTCTATAGGAAATCAGGGACCTTACATTTTTACAGAGGTCGTAATGAGAGTCTTCACTGAAATGGCATTGAAGTCTGATAGTCTAAGAAAAGGCCAGAGATCAGGTGATAGTCGTGATAGTCTAAGAAAAGGCCAGAGATCAAGTGATAGTCGTAATTTTCTATTAGCTATCTGCATGATTTATTCATCTCTTTGTTTTTATTTTAATCCACCGAACACGAGATCCTAGATTTGGAGCTGGAAGAGGCCTTCAGGTCATCTGTTCCAATCCCTGCATTTAACAACTGAGAAAACAGCTGCAAGTTACTTGCTTAATTTCATGCAGCCAGTAAGTATCGGAGCTGGGACTTTAACACAGACTCCCTCACTACAAATGAAAGGAAATACCCTTCACTAACCTCATCCACTGAACTCATTACTTCACAAAGGGCTAATGAAGAGCACCATGGACCCTGCCAGAAAAACATTTCCTCCAGAAGCATATTATGTAACACAGAGCCGTGCAGATATTAGGGGCTTGATCTAGATGAAGCCATGCCCAAGGCTCACTGCTTTTATTTATCCATGGTGTCCATAATTGCTTTGACAATGGCTACATGTGGGAAGGGCTGATAAAAATTTCCAAAGTAAGCAAATGAAGAGGGTTTATTCTCGGGTGTCTATTGTCTATCATAGGCACCAGGTTGCTATGTCATCACCGCCTAGGATGTTTCAGCTAATAATTTCCAATTTCCAGGAACTAAAGGTATACCATATTCTATATAGGGATACACTCCCATAATACATTCCTAGTACAGGCCTCCCAGAATGTCTGTTTTCTGTCTTTCACTAAACAAATTTTAGATTTCTGGGGCCAGTTTATGTGAATTAATTGATTATAGTGTCTCTTTTTTCCTATCCCTTAAGGTCATCTGGTCCCAGGAATCAAGGCAATAAAGCCACACTAAAACTAAGGATACAGTGATTGTGATTCCTAAAAAGAATTTCTATAAGAGCTAATGATAATAGCCCACTTTTACATAGCATTAGAAGGGTTGCAAAGCATTTTATGTCCATATCATTTCATTTTATCCTCACAACACATAATCTCCAAGGCAGGCACTGTTATTATCTCCCTTTTACAGACGGGAAAACTGAGATTGAGAAGGAAGGATTGAGCATTTATATAACACCTATTACTATGTGCCTCAATGCATAGAGCTCCTGGCCTGGAGTCAGGAGGACCCGAGTTCAAATCCAGTCTCAGACACAATAGCTATGTGACCTTGGGCAAGTCACAAGCCAGTTTGCCTCAGTTTCCTCATCTGTAAAATTAACTGGAGAAGGAAATGGCAAACCACTCCAGTATCTTTGACAAGAAAACCCCAAAATAGGGTCGTGAAGAGTCGAACACGAATGAAACAACAGAACAACAATACTATAACTTTGCCAAGCACTTTATAAATATTAACCTATTTGATTCTCACAAGAGCCTGGTGAGGTAGATGCTGTTAAAATCCCCATTTTTGAGTCGAGGAAAGTGAAACAGAGGTTAAGCGACTTGCCCAGAGCCACAGAGCTAGGAAGGGTCTGAGGCTGGATCTGAACTCAGATCCTCCTTATTCCAGGCCCAGCGCCCCATGCATTACGGCACTGCCGCCAGGGCTGAGGGAAGTTGTCATCTGCACCTGATTCATACAGCTAGTGTCAAGGGAGGATGGAAATGGAGGTCTTCAGAAGTCCCATATTCTATCTACTTTGCCCCTTGGGGAGAGGCTGAGACATAACAGCTCCATTTGGTGTTTTTCCAGAGTTAGAAAGGCATATGCAATGTCACAAATCACAACAGATCCACTTAGCTTTTTCAGTTACCTCTAACTTTACTTATTTATAGCTTTGTTTATTTATTTTATTTACTTGTTCATTTATTTCTTTATTTACGGCAATAACTAAGCATTTATTTTTCTCTCCTTTCCTCTCCACTCCTCCACTGCCAATGTGGAAATTGTCTTGCTCAACTATATAGATGAAATATTCCTTACACCTGTTATCCCTGGTTTAGCAGCCAAGCAACTATCTATAGTGGTTCTTACTGTGTGCCCTTTAACCCTTCTCTAAGTTCAGTGTCTCATCTCCTTTCTCTCATCCTATTTATTATGGTATAGGGGATCTGGAGTAAGGAGAGTAAGGGAGTAATGAAAGAGAGAAAAGAGAGGGTAAAAAAAAAAAGGTAAGAAAGGTACTAAATAGTGAATGGATCTCAGCACATGGAGTCAGGGAGACCTGAATTCAAATCCTGTTTCAGACACTAGCTACGTGATCCTGGGAAATTCACTCACTCTCAGTCTCCTCATCTGTAAAACGAAAGGAATAACAGCACCTATTTCAAGGGGTTATTGTGAGGATAAAATGAGGTACTAGAAAAGCACCTGACAAATTTTAAAGTACTTTAAAAATGCTAGCTATTATTATTACTACTAGAATAAGAGAACTATTAATAAATGCTAACTTAAAACCTGTCTTAGGACAGACATCATAGGCTATGTGAACATATTCAGGGCATGGACATAAAAGATAATGAATATGTCTTTATCCTTCAGAAAATTCTTCGCAGAAAGGCCCATATTTTAGCATGTAGTGAGTTTCTTAATATTTTTAATCATAATATGCATTTGTATCTTTAAAATCATATACTTGACTCTTCATTTAAATTGTCAGCCTGATGGAGTGGATGGAAAGATTTGGAAACAAAGATTTGGTATCATTGCAATCTGACCTTGGCAAATCACTGAACCCCCTAAAGTGATACAATTTTTTATGGTTCTTAAAAAAAAAACACCCATTGCAAAAAAAAAATGATAGATGTTCAGCGAATAGAAAAGATTTTTGATTTGATTTATTTTAATAGCTCTATACCTGTAGGCAGGAAGTAGGTAGTAATTTTTTTTTTGGTCAGTAAAATGGCTGTAATTTGAACTGTCGGGGTAGGTCAGTTTAAGTCATAGAAACTTACAAAGAAATACAATTGTGGGACTAAGGGCACATTGCACTGGGAAATACATTAATCCACTGTCAATTTTAAGTGATTCTACTTAAGAGATAAGTAGCCAACGTAATCTGTAGGAGTATCTACTTACATTGTAATTGTATCAGTGTAAGTAGATGAATATTTGAAAGCAATTCTGATCCAAAGGGGTAAACCTTCCAAGAAAGTCAACATTCCTCTTATAATCTTGTTTATTCTGTTCACTTACAAGGTAAATAACAACAAAAACAATGATCATAACACTTATATTGTGCTTTCAGGTTACCAGAACCTGGGAAGGTAAGTTCTTAAAGGCGTTATTATCCTAAGTATACAGTTGAGGAAACTGAGGTTGAAATGTTCAGTGACTTGGGGTTACCCAGCTTCTCTAGCAAGTATCCAGGATGAGATCTGACTACTGGTCCCGCTAATTCCAAATCCTGTGCTCTATCCAATAGCTAAGCTGACTCTCATAAAACTTCAACCTACTCAAGCCTGAGCAAACACAAATTTCCAATTAGAACTGAGTCCAAAGTCATAAGATTTTACTGCCATGATCTGCCAAAGTGAAAGATGAAAACAAAAGGGAAATAGCCTTTAGAAAAGTTGGCAAGTAGGGGGAAAGCCTGAGTTTTCTGTATTTTTTTTTCCTGGTAAGCACCTGACATAGTAAGGAATATTGTTCCATTTTTGATACAACAACATGCAAATGGAGGCTGTTGATAGGTTTTAACTTGTCTACAAAACCTACCATGATCAGACCAATAATATCCCTTAGCTCTGATCCAGGACCTGATGGGCCAAGTTTTCCAGGACTAGATTCCAATTTTCCACTTGCAAATGACTGTAAACTTTGGCCAAAAATCGACTCTTATTTTATGTGTGGGTGTTAATATTATAGATCCAGCTTTGCCACTGGAGAACAGAGAAGCTTTTACAATGTAGCCCTTTGCAAGTCCTTCAAGGTCATGGTCAATCAGGGGCCAACACTAGATCCCATATGACAGCCATCATTCCTATTTCGTAAATCATGAAGACGGAAGAACACTGAATTTAGTCAGAAGACTTGGACTTCAATGTGGTTTCTGCCACTGAGGGCAGCAGGGTGGCAAAATGGGTAAAGTGCCAGGCCTGGAGCCATAGAGACTCATCTTTCCAAGTTCAAATCTGGCCTCAGGCACTTAGTAGCTGTGTGACCCTGGGCAAGTCACTTAGCCTTGTTTGTCTCAGTGTCCTTATCTGTAAAATAAGCTGATGAAGGAAATGGCAAACTACTCCAGTATCTTTGCCAAGAAAACCCCAAATGGGATCACAAAGAGTCAGACAGCACTAAAACAACAACAGATCTGCCACTTATTAATTATCTATGTGACCTTTTGGGCCTCAGTTTACTCTGCAAAATACGGGACCTAGACTCAATTTGCAATAAGGCCTGTTCCGTGATGATAAAAAATAAGTAAATAAAACACTCATTTTTCTATCCTAAAATACATTTTAAGACAAAAGTTCTTTGACAACCAAAGACATGAGCTCATTCCACGACTAGACCACCTTTGCTCTTGTTAAGTCATGAGTAGCTTCCTTTATAGGATTCCAGAAGGAACTTAGGCCTCTAGGAAAAGTAAGCTGAAAGTTAGCTTACCAGTCCTGATCGTTAACATGAAAAAAAAGTTAATATCTTGTATTTCTAGAACCATTTACTACATTTGAATGACCAATGTTAGAAGCCTTAGTAAAACCTGAAGGATGCTGGCTAAGCCATTCCAAAAGAAATAAAGTCCACAAATCCCAATTTGTATGTTTCCTTTGGCAAATAAAGCACAAAGCACCATCTTAAGATTTCTATTTTTACCAGCTCAGGTTTGTGTGTGATTATTCTTAACAGGAGCATTTGGGTTCTCTTGAAGCAATTTGCCTTTCCACATTTCTGTTGTACTCTTACTCAGTCAAAGGTTATGCTACAAGCCTTGATGTTCAAATCCTACTATCCCATGTTATTACTGGCTGGCCTCTCTCCATTTGGTTGAAGTTTAAAGAGCAGTCCAAATTCTCATGCAAAAAGGCCTTTTGATGTGAAATGATCCCAACAAGCTTCATCACGGTAGTCCTGAGGACCATTATGATTTTGGACGCTTCCCACTTACAATTATACCTGTGGGTGAGGTTTGCCTTTCTTTTATGGTAAGCCAGTATGGGTTTCTGGGGGCCATAAGAGGAAGTATTTTTAGAATATTTAATGGGCAGTAAGTTTTAAAGCATCATTATTATACCTCATTCCATCTCATCAAGGAAATAGTCAAGGGTAAGTCAACTATTGCAAGGTTTCACTGACCTCTCAGCAGTTTTTATTTCAGTAGACAGTAACTATCTATAAGGTATAACTGCATGACTTCTATGTATTGCCCAGGCTATTAATATTTCTTTGGATTTTGAGTAGACATCTACAGGCTGAATTAAGTCATTGTGTGGTCTTGGTCAAGTCACTATACCTCTGGTTCTTGGCTCCTTCACTTTATGGTGTAATGGAAAGAACAGAAGACTTGATCTCAAGTCGGGCAGGGCAGGACAACAGAGGCTTTCCCTTGGGAGTCCACACTTTCTTCCTACAGAGGTCCAGAGATGACCATCACTGTATTTCACAGTCCTAGTCCAATCGATGGCTGTGTAGGGGTGGGAAGTAAGATTGACCCCAGGAAAGGGTGAGAAAGCAGAATTTTGTACAGAGGTCAAAGGGATCTCTCCTCCCTCCCCCTATTTCAAGCATGACTTTCTCCCCTCTGCAAATGAATTTTCTAGGATTCTTAGTTACAACTCTGTCAAGACCTAGATTGAAATCCTGGTTTTGACACCACGTGACCTTGGGTAAATCATTGTGCTAATCTAAGTCTGTTTGCCTCTCTTCTCTCAAATGGGGAGATTATTATACTACCTACTTTACAAGGCCACTGTGAGGAAAGCATTTTGGAAACAATAAATCACTATAGGAGTCAGATGATGGGGGTGGGTTAGCGAGCCTTTTCAACTCTAATTTTCAATGACCATGTGATAAATAATTGCCTAACTTCTAATTCCAAGAAAAATGGCACCCCAGCAGATGAATCCATATTGTTTCTATTTTAAGAAAAATGAAAGCAAAATCAGCCATTTTTTTTTTTTTGTATTGGCTTACGTGCCTGAAAGTTTAGAGCCAAATTCATTTTACTCACCACTGGTGCCTAAAAGCACCTTCTGCTCCCACCTGAGAGATTCTGTTCTAGTTTTGTTTCATGTCTTATTCTACACTGAATTTTCACCCATGCACACTTTGGAGAGTCAATGGGACACATCTCTTACATTTGTCATTGGTTGGGGGGAGGGGAATATCAAGAGACATTTGCAAAGTTGTTAATCCCTCAGAGACCATTGATTAAAGGATCGTATGTACTGTGATTCATGAGGTGGTGTGTACCTTTTCACCTCTAGATAAATACCAAAGTAGAGATGGGAAGGGGGAAGGGCCAAACCTGTGCTGTTTTCTGTACAGGGGAACTCCACATGAAGAAGCTCCTTCTATATATACGACTTTTTGAGTTTCCTGGATCAATACACACGCACACACACACACACACACACACACCCTTCAGAGAGGATGGGGTCAATGAGTGTGAAGCAATGCATGCAATGTCAAACTTTTTGATTTAGTTAATTTTGCTGTTTCTTCTCATTTTACTTTTTAAAAAAAATATATTGTTATAAGGGATGGCTCTCTGGAAGAATAGGAGGAGAGACACAAGAGGAAATCTAAGCAATGTAAAAAAATGTGAAATAAAACTACTAAATGAAAAATACATTTATGTAATTATAACAAGGTAATTCAACAACCAAACTATACTCTATAACAATGCCCTTGCAAGTTTTTGCTTAATTGTCCTGAAAGTGATGATTGTGCTATTCATACATGGTGTTTTCATACACTTTTTAAAGATTGAAGCTTGTCAGACATCTGACTCTCTTTGGGCGGAGATAGTTTTCTCATGCACTTCTTAGATCCAGTGGGGGGAAAGTAATCAAAATGTCTCTTTGTGCTTAAGCCCAAATAAAACTTTTGGGCCCTTCCCAGGCTAGGAACTTCTTCCTTTCTCATTTTAGATTGCCCTTTTGACTGTGAAGAAATATCTCATAATAATGGCTGCCTAGGATAAAATATTACTTTGCAATGTTGAAAGACGCAAAGCTGTGATAAGAGAGAGGCTCTCATTATGGATAGATAGATCAAAAGGATCCCATCTTAGCTGTAACTGCATGTAATCCAAAATTTACTAACCTACAACTCTTGACGTGGGTTCAACTCTGGGCTCTGCCATTTCCTGGAGGTGTGTCTTTGGCCAGGTTACTAACCTTTCTCTGACTTCTCTGTCTCAGCTGTAAAACAGGGATAAATAATAATGCGTGTGATTGCATGATCCTAGGATTGAGGTTTAGAGCCAGAAGGGACCTTGAGTTCATCTAGGTGAGCCCACTGATATTACAAACAACAAAGTGAGATCCAGAGATGTTCAATGGCTTAAAATCTTTAGACTAGAGATCATTTGCTCAGATCATTAGATCATTTTTTTTTGTTTAATTTTTTCAGTTGTGTCTGACTCTTCATGACCCTATTTGGGGTTTTCTTGCCAAAGATGCTAGAGTGGTTTGCCATTTCCTTCTCCAGATCATTTAACAGATTAGGAAACTGATGCAAACAGGGTTAAATGTCTTTTCCAGAGTCACTACCTGAGGCCAGTTTTGAACTCAGGAAAATGATCTTCCTAACTCTAGGCCAGCACTCTACTCACTGTGCCACTAAACTGCCCCATTAAACCATGATCAGAGTACAGAAGTAGAGGATTTAAAATGGTTCTTTGAGTAGCGCACATTTTCTATATGGAAAGAACCTCTATTCCAACCCCACCTTTTATAATTGAGAGAACTGTGGCCCAGAAAGTTTAAATGATCTGCTTGAGCTGAGATTTGAACCCAGAGTTCCCTGATTGCAAAGCCAGCACTCTTCCATCTCTATGATGAGACTAACATGAAGCAAGATTGGTTCTCCAAGACATTACAGGCTGGCAAAGAAGGACATTCCTTCCATTCTCAGCCTTGAGTAATTCAGCATCTCCAGACCACAAGTCAAAAGCCAGGCCAAGGACATGAGGGAGAAGGCACTGGTCATGCTCACCAACTCAACTCCCAATTAATCCACAAACACCTCAGCAAGTTCTGGGATGAGACTGTTGCTCCGAAAGAGAGAGAAGCTTCTCCAACAACTTTTCTTTCAGGGAAGCATATTAAAATACAAAAGCTAAGAATGTAAAGTAGCTGTGTCTTCTTGAATTGTCCAAACTTTCCACATGATGAGGAAAGCAGTCACACTCCCTTGGAGTCATCCCTTCAGCAGGAGTATATAAATCCACCACGATTGTTTATCTGCTGTGAATTCCACAAAGGGTAACACTCAGACCTTCGAGCCCCACCCACTTCATGCACATTGACAAATGGGATGTGGCTTGGCTCTTGTAAACCCTGGTCGCGGATGAGACATTTTGAAACCGATTTCCCCCGAAGGAATCACTCAAGGTTGAACTGCCAATGATTCACTAAAAGGACTCCAAACACATGTAAAAACTTTCTTTAAATGAATCAGAATTTATGTAAAGAAGAGTGTCAAACAGGCAGAGTGGGTACAGTGAATAGACCAGCCTTAGAGTCAGGAAGACATGGTTTAAGACCTATCTTGTACTAGGTGTGTGACTACAGGCAAGGTACTCAAACACTCCGTATTTCAAGAATCTCTTTAAGGTAGAAGTTCTTCATCTTTTTTTTTCCCCATGTGCCTCTCTTTGGTTGTTCCAGGAAACCTATGCACCCCTTATCAGAATAATGTTTCTAAATTCATAAAATAAAATATATGAGATAACAAAGGAAATCAATTACATTGAAATTCAGTTAATAAAATTACTTTTTAACAAGTTCATAGATCCAACCTCACCAAAAAGACCACCATATATTCTGAACAAAATCCATTTTGTTACGTTAATGAGCAAAGAAGTATTTACAGATTTTTATCATCTTTTCCTTTTTTTTGTTCAGATATTTCTTTGATGGCATCTTTCATACTGCTTCTCCATGGCATCCTATGACACATTGAAAACAAGGAAAGAGAAGATGGGTTGGTCATATGCTAAGAGCAAGAGATGATCAATGGACAGTCTATGGAGTCCAGGGATAGCCTGGCAATGGTAAGAGAAAATGAGGAAGGTCCCAGTATGTTGAGTAGACTCTTGTGGTGAGCTTATGGGGGAGGTCCTGGCTAAAAGTTGCACAGGATGCCAAAGCATGTATTAGTGAAATTTGTATTTTTGTGCCCACATATCCATTGGAGCACAGCCTTTTACCATAAATTGGTAGGAGTCCCAAAAGATGTATTAAACATTGGCAAATGGAACCAATGTCTTTAAAGAAAAAAAAACACTCATACACAATCCCAGAATTGGCATTTTACACCAAAAAGAGTGTAAAACTATTGAGCTTTATTTACTCATATTTTTTATTAAAGTATGAATGCATTTATGCTAAAGAATAGTTTACATACATTGTAAAGCAACAAGAATATTTTCAAGAGGTGCAAGTCCTCCCCAATATGTCTCCATGCTTATTCTACATGCTTTAAACACTGGACGCACGCACAGGCGCACACATACACGCACACGCACACACACACACAGACATACATATACACATACCAAACACAGACATAGAGCTATCTGGATTTGATTAGCTTTCATTTAAGGCTTCTGTAAGGTGCCCTAGTGCCCCTAACATTACCATGATTAAAAACAAACTTTTTTTTTTCTTTTTTTAATAAAGGAGCAGCATTACCTGCAAACTATGAATCTGCTCTTGGCCTTAAATGTATTTATTACAGCAAGTCCTTTTTTTATCCTATTCATATTGACTTTTTTTGCACTGATGAAATTTGAGGATCATCTTATCCACAGAATGGGGAAATTACAGGCATTCTTAGTGAGAGCTTCTTTGCAGGAACAATAATTGAACACTGGTCCCAATGAACTGTCATCTTTAAAAGGATAGAGATATATTTCCCTTTAAAGTAACTTGGTCAAGTTGTCTCTGAATGGGCAGAGATAGCTACTGACGATCAATTTTTAAGCAATGGTTTAGTGACTGAGATTCTCATGGGGGAAGAAAAGGTTTCCATGCTCTTATTGATTCTGATTTGAGGCTGGTTAAGGAGGAGTTCTGGGACTGGATTCTCAACCTACTAACCAGCCACAAATCAAGACTGAAGAAAAATATATAGAAAATGGAGCAAATATATTCTGCAATTAATCTCATATTTTTGGGGGGGATGTTGGTTTTTATTCCTTTTGGGTGCCCTGCAGTGTGGTAAGAAATTATCACTTTAGTGATGATGGGAGGGTGAGGATGCGTGTGTGTGTATGTGAAATATGTAGCTGCAGGTACACTCAGAAAATAGAAAAAGTGAATAAAATAAGATAGTATTTGATATATTTGTAAAATAAAGTCATCGTCTTCAGCTGTGAAGTGTGAATTAACTGAGGAATTTCAGGAGGTTAGTCTAAAAGCCAAAGGACATCTGTCTTGGTTCACATATGGCCAAGAGGTTTTGAAATATGCCATTAGAGAGAATTCTATGGAGTCATCCTGGGGCCTTTTCTATTTCCCTGGGAGCATATGCACCAGCCCCAGAGCCCACCCCCCACCCACCGCTGCTATGAATACCCCAGGAACATCTGACAATTTTTTGATGGGTTTCATTAGGCAAATTTGAAGGAACCAAGAGCTGAAGAAAAGCAGCCTGATAAACAGCAAGCTATAGAATATTTCAAGAAGATGGAGAAAATCAGCATGGAGGGGTCTGGGGCTAGGAGGAGAGGGGAAACTGGGGGCGGACGGGGAATGAGCAGAAAAATAAGCTTTTCTTTCCCCCCCCCCCCACATTCACAGCAGCAGCAGATTTCAACGTAACATAATTACTTTAATGATGCATATCTTTAGGTTCTGAATTACTCTTTTGATTTTAAAAAGCTTGGTCAGCCAAGTATTTGGCAGTCTTTTCATCCCCAATTTGAATCATTGCTTATTTATCTATCAGCTCCTATTCCCTAGGCCATGGCTGCCTTTGCTGAGCCACTGACCAGTGCCCTCAGCCATCATCAGACTCCAATTCCTGAGAGACTTCTTCGGATGAGCTGTTGCGATGGATCCGGCCATCACTCTTCATGCTGTGGAATGTCTTCTTGAAGGCCTCCATCATGGCATGAGCTAGCTTCTTGGCTTCAAGCTTGCTTTCACACTCTACGGCATGGCAGTCCATCTGGTAGGACAGGTCATCATTGATCTCCCTGTAGACCCAGGCAAAGATGTTTGGGCTTACATTATGGTCAGCAGTACAGTAGGCAATGCGAGCCACCTGAAAGGTATCCATATGGACGGTAGCCTCTCCTTTCAGGTCAAGGTGATGGAGCCAGACTTGGAAGGGCCGGATTTCCAGGAGAGCATTCGCTGGGAAGACATCTTCTCTGGCCAGCGTATGCTTCTTCCAGAGCTCAATGACTGGCTTTTCTGTGCAGCCAGATAAAAATTGCATCCCTGTTGTGGAGACTTTGCCCAGATATGTTACCTGGAAAGACAGGAATGGAGAGAGAAAGAGAAAAGAATGGATAAAAATATTATTTTATTAAAATTAAGCACTTTTCTAAAACAGACACATATTGATTGGGTCAGGCTCACACTAGGGATGTGGAATCCCAGAAGGGACCTCTGAATTCAAAATGACATCCATCTCTGCACATACTGAATCTACTGAGTAAGTACTGTTGAATTCCTTTTGAAAGCAAATTGAATTCGAAGTGAAAGCAGTCTCTGTCTCTTTGTCAATTAGAAAGGAATTTTATTGATGAATTTTATTCATTATTTTCCTTGAATTTTCTTTAAATTCAGGATAGACATCAATTTAATTTTCTGTGAAACACACAGAAATCAATACTTACAAGAAGTCAGAAGAGTAGAACACCAAAAAAAATATCTATTAAAGTTATTTCCTAGACTGATCTCATTTTTATATCATTCAAGTGTTTGGTTTTACATAAAGATTAGTATATGTAACTCTATCTAGCAACTGCCCAAGGCTGGGAATGGCTCTCATTACATTATGCCCTAAAGGACTATGGTCTTAATTCTAAAAACAATAGAAAACTCTGCAATGGTTCATTGCTTCTCAGCCACCAAGAGGTCTCTTGCCTGTATGGGACATGCTGTTAGGATGATTACCAAAGGCAAAAATCTAAAGATCAGTGCCTTCAACATGCTATTGTTTCTGATGATGACTTCCTTTAAAATGTCAAATGCATCACCTAACATTAAGTCATAAAAACCTCATGTTAAAAAAAAATAGCAGGAAAAAAGAGCTAAATTTACACCTGGTAGAAGGAATTACAGAATCTCAGAATAAGATGGGACCACAGGGACTATTTATTCTAATTCATGCCTGAATAAGAATCTCCCAGCTCTTCAGATTGGTAGTCATCCAATCTTTGCTTGAAGACTACCCATTGGGAGGGGCAGCCTATTATTTCCCAAAGTAGCTATTCCACTCCTGGATAGCCCAATTGATGACCTTTTTTTTTTTTAAATCAAGTTTAAATGTATCTCTTTGAAATGACACATCACTGCTCCTACCTCCATCTTCTAGGTTTAAGTAGAGTGATTCTACTCCTTCTTTATGACAGACTTTCACATATACTCATAACCATTATTATGCCTCCCAAGTCTATTTTTTTTCAAGTAGACATCCCTACTTTCTCCAGCCGATCTTCAAATAGGATGAACTAAAGACTTTACCATTCTGGTTGTGCTACTTGAGACATTTGCCTGCTTATCAGTGAATATCCTTCTTAAAATATGCTGCCCAGAAAAATCCAAGAAAAAAAATGAATTTTGCTCTATTTTGTATGTTTTGTTTTGTTGTGTGTTTAAATTATATAGGGACTTATGGTGGACAGAAATACCTATTTCTTTATTAGGATCAATAAGGAGCTTCTCATCTATTCAACATATTTACCAAATATCAATTATGTGTCCAAAACTATGCACAGTGGGGGCATAAATAAATATAATATGTGATCCTGCTCTCAAGGACTTTACAATCTAAGTGGGGAGGCAAAATATACCATACATTCCTTAGATTCTGTATTCAATTTGATTCAGAGCAAGCTGAATGGTTTCTGGGGGAAAAGATGAGCAATTCATGTTCACCGAGGGTTATCAGGAAAAGGATTCATTCTAAGATACTTCATGGTACCCTTGTTTCCACAAAGTATCAGAGGTTGAGTAATTTCCTTTGTCTTAACATCTGATCATCAGGGTAAACTTTTTTTTTAAGGCAGTTGGGATTAAATGACTTGCCCAGGGTCACACAGCTGTAAGTGTCAAGTGTTTGGTCTGAGGCTGGATTTGAACTCAGATCTTCCTGACTCCAGGGCTGGTGCTCTATCCATTGTGCCACCCAGCTGCCCCAGGGTGAACTTCTAAAAACATAAAGGACATGGGAATTTATGAATAATCATCTTGAGGAGAGCTGAGATTTTATTGATACAGGGAGGTTCCAATGAGGAAAATTCCCTCTACCACTGTAAATGAGAACTTTCTCTGAAAATTACAGTCTTAGAGAGCTGCCCAGCATACTTGGAGGTTAAGTGACCTGGCCAAGGTCACATAGCCAGGATGCATCAGAGGCAAGTCAGGAATTCAAGTCTTCCTTGCTTCCGAAGTCACCTCCCTATTCACTTCATCATATGGCGTGTTACGAATAATCATGCAAAATGAACATTTGTTCTATGCATGACTCTTTTAATTTTCATTCAAGCTTGAAGGCAGCAGAAGGGGAAGAACAGGACTGGTGCCCAGTATTAAAGTGAGTTGTTCATGCTATATACAGCAGCAAGGAATACCCATGTTTCTTTTTGGTAGAAAGACAAATTCTAAGGTGGGGAAAAAAGTGCCAAAATTCACAGCTAGCTTTTTAAGTTTGTTGCAATTGTACAGGGATTCAGGTTGTGAGAGAATTATAGAATATACTTATAAAACTTTACTCAAAGTCCACTACAGATTAGACCTACTTTCCCAGAAGCAATTTCAACATAATGAAATTCTTACAACAAAGAGAAAGAACTATACTTTTCTCACATAAATATTTGTCCTTAGAACGCCAAATATTTTAAATCAAATTGAATTTTCTTTGAGAGGTCTACTGAAGGGAAAAGGGGGAAAGTAGTCTAAAGAATAATTAGAATAGTTCATGTAATTTACAAGATAATTATCGTAATTATTAGATTTCCAATTAATCTAGAGCATTCTCTGAGGTATTTTAGAATACTGATAAGTCACCTAATATATAGGTGTTATTTGATAATACTAAAGCTGATATAGAAATAATGTTCCCCCTTCCCAACTAGCTGAGTCAGTAACATACAAACAGATACATCACAGTAAGTGTAAGGGAAAAAAAATTGCTATTCATGAATTCCTAAGGCAGGATTATTCTTAAGAGCCATAGATATCATGCAGGGGGCATACTGAGACAGAGAAAGGACTACTTGCCCTGGAGTCAGAGGGCCCAAGTTCAAGTAGGTCACAAGTCACAAAAACTCCCTGGGCCTCATTTTCTTCATCTTTAAAATTTGAGGGTCAATCCTTATTGGCTTCTGAAGCCCCTTCCATCCTAAATCTCCAATCGTATGATCACCCAGTTATGGGGTTAGATGTTTGTAATAGAACACCAAAGTAGCCATGGCATTAGAACCAAGGAAAAGGAAAATGGCAGACATATAAACTACTGGTAAAGGCTAACCCCCAGACCCTTCCAGTGTATGATCAACTCAATAGGTGTTAATGAAGCACATTTATGTTCGAGGCACTGTGCTAGTATAAAAATAATCCCCAATGGGGTGGAGGAGATGCCAAAGATAAGCCTAAATTTCTTATAAAATGTACTAAGGTTCTATCCAGTTCATTGCAAGGAAAAATAGTAGAGCATTCGAGGTAGAAAGCTGGTCATGAAGCCCATTAGATATTAGTTCAAATCCTGCCTCTGACAGGTACAGACTATGAGATACCTGGCAAGTCATTTAACCTCTTAATACTCTAGGATTATCTTTAAGATTACCACTTGCCAGCCTGGACTGATAATGGGAATTCCTCCATCTGAGAATTCTCTCAATCAATGGAATCATAGAGTCAACCCCTATCCCTGTTTCAAGAGAAATCATTTAAGACTTTTGGAAGTAGTCCAATATGGTGAATAGACACTCTCAAGTCAAGGAAACTCAGATGAAATTTTGACTCTAACAGTTACTACCTGTCTGATTTGAGCAAGCCTCAGTTTCCTCATCTGTAAAATAAGGAAATTTTCCTTGAAAATGGTGAGGGCTCTGGAGACTCTGGAGTTTTCCATTTTTCTATCTCCAGCAACAAGCAGAGTACTTGGAACAGAGTAGGCAATTAACAAATGTTCGTTAAATTGAAATAGCTTTAGCAATAAAAGTCTAGGGCAGCTGGGTGGTGCAACGGATAGAGTGCCAGGTCTGGTGTCAGGAAGACTCATCTTCCTGAGTTCAAATCTGGCCTCAGGCACTTACTAGCTCTGTGATCCTGAGCAAGTCGTTTAGCCCTGTTTGCCTCAGTTTCTTCATCTGTAAAATGAGCTGGAGAAGAAACTGGCAAACTACTCCAGTATCTTTGTCAAGAAAAGTCCCAAATGGGGGTCACAAAGAGTTGGACATGATTGAAATGACTGAAAAACAACAAATAAAAATCTAAAGAGAAATAAGTCATGAATTTACAAGCTGACCTTCACTAGCACGGGTACCATTAACTGGTATTTGGTCTGTAGCTTACTGAGTCTTTCAAAACACTTTCAGTTCAATTCAACAGACATGTCTTAAGAGTCAACTGTATAGGAGCAGCTAGGTGGCACGGTGGATAGAGCTTCAACCTTGGAGTCAGGAGGACCTGAGTTCAAATCTGGCCTCAGGCACTTGACACTTGCTAGCTATGTGACCTGAGCAAGTCACTTAACCCCATTGCCTATGGAAAAAAAAAAAAAGCCAACTCTATGCCAGACCCATGTTAGGGATTAGCAAGAGAAAGACAAAACCAAGACATCCCTTCTCCTGAAGGAGTTTATACTCCACTGGGGAGACGGGACACACAGTCATACTCAAATGAATAAATACAAAGAAGTTCTGAGAGGGAATGAATGCCAATGTCAGAGAGGCACCCAAGCAAGGCTTTACGGAGAAGGGAGCATTAAGAGGCACCCTGAAGAACTGTTCTAGGCCTGGGAGGTGGCAGAAATGTGAAGGCAGAGAGATGAGAATGAGGAAGCCAAGTGCAGGAAAAGAATTGGCCACAGTGAGTGTGCCCAAGGAAATATAACAGGAATGAAGACTAGAAAGACAGGCTAAAGTCAGATTGTGGAGGGCTTTAGATGCCAAGTTGGGGAATTTGTATTTGATCCTGGAAGTAAGAGAGAACTAAGCTATGAAGCCTGTAAGCAAGGGAGTGCTGGTAAGGCTTGTGCCTTGGGAATATTATTTTGGTGGGGGAGTAGTGGAGGGATGAACAGAAGAGAGGGTAAGACTGGAAGCAAGAAGGCCACTCAGGCAGCCCTAACAACAATTGAAGTGAGCGATCACTAATAGCTAGTATTTACATTGTACTTTATAAAAATTATATCATTGTATCCTCACAACAATCCTGGGAAATAGGTGCTACTGTTACAGAGAGGTGAGGAAACGGAAGGCAAATACAAGTTAAGTGATTTGCCCACAGTCACATAGCTAGCAAGTATCTGAGGCTGGGTTTCAGCTTGGGGTCTTTTCGACTCCAAGTCAAGAGGTCTAAGCATTGCCTTCTCCATATCTACCCCACAACCCCAGCTGCCTCAAGATGAGGAGAGTCTGATCTAAGGCAGTGGCCGTATGGGTGGAGAGACAATAAGAGTAAATGCATGAGTGAATGAAAACTTAAACATTTATTGTTTACTTAGGTTGGTAGAATTGATACGCAGCCAGGCGGCACAGTGGTTAGAGTGATGGAAGACCCAAGTCTGAAACTCACCCCTTACATTTATACTAGCTGTTTTACCTCGGGCAAATCATTTTACATCCCTGTGCCTCAGTTTCCTACTCTGTAAAATGAGAGAGTTGATACTTGATGGCCTCTAAGGTCCCTTCCAGCTCTAAATCCATGAGGTTAAGTAGATAGAGCTATCTAGCAGGCAGTTGGCAAGGAACAGCTGGAGTCCAGGTGGGAGATTCGGCCTGGGTGTGCAGCTGTAGGGATCATCTCTGTAAATATAATTGAATCCATAGGGCTAGAGGTGACGGCCAAGAAATAGGAGCCTTGAAGAAGAGAAGAGTGCCCAAGGCAAAGCCTTTGGGACATCCAGGAGGATGGCAGGGTTGACACTGTCAGGAGCTACAGCCAGGCCCAAAGAGATGAGGATTGACACATGTAGAGATGCACACAGTCACACGTCATAAACATATGGAACTCATCACTCCCAAATCATTGCAGAAATCAAAGACAAAAGCAGTTCTGGAAGAGTTTAGATAAATTTATGACTTGCAAATCCTTGGCAGGTTACTTAAGGTAAATCAGGATTCCTCAGGAATTTTGTTGTTGAGTCTGACTTTCCATGACCCCATTTGGGTTTTTTTTGTAAAGATACTAGAGTGGTTTGCCATTTCCTTCTCCAATTCATTTTACAGGTAAGGAGGAAACTAAGGCAAATAAGGTTAAGTGACTTGCCCAAGGCCACACAGTTAGTAAGTGTATGAGGCTAGGTTTGATCTCAGGTGCTGCTAATTCCAGGTCCAGTGTTCTATCCTCACATGAGTATGCATATATGTACAAAGGGGTCCTTTTTTTGGTCCAGACCTATGTTATGATGAGTGCATGGAACTTCTGAAGAAGAAACACCCTCTATCCATGTAGACTAACAATTGTTCGGTGCAGAGAACCAATAGGCTTGTCAAGGGTCACATAGCTAGGATGCAACTGCAACCCAGTCCCTCTGTCTTCCAGGACAGCTGTCTATTCGCTGGTATGGCCGCCTCCTAAGCCTACTGACTAAATGTCCTGGGGTGCTACTCTCAGACAGCATATGAGGCTGAATTAACTCTGTAGAGTGATTATCATCTGCATGAATTCCAAAACTAGAGTGGCCTACTCATTGGAGAATTCATTTTTTTAGCCTAACTATGGCTCAGTAAAGAATTAAGAGATCTTCATGCTCAGGGACTGTCTTTTGGCTTTCTTTGTATCTCTAGCATTTAGCACAGTGCCTGGCATATAGTAGGTGCTAAATAAATGCTTATTGACTGACTTCTGATCTCTACTCCATAAGTCTGGCAGCGGATAAACAAAGAACTGGGAACATGGAATCATGGAATCTCAGAAGTCACAAAGAATTTTAGAAGTCATTTACTATAATAAACCATCACTGATGTGTATTATTACCAAGGGTCCTTTAGGCAAATACCAGGCACTCTAACACAGGAGGAATGGAGGGCAAACTGGGGATTAGGGTTTTGTGGCATCAGTTTTATAGACCCATTGCTGGGGCCAAAAGAGAGCAAGATGGAATGATCAGAAGATTAGGAAAGGGGGCCTTCTAGAATGTGGAAGAGAATAAAACGGTGTTAGGCTTGATGCTGCAGAGGAGAATGTCAGGAGATACAGGGATATGCTATCTATTTTTGTAATAAGAGGCACACTTGGGCTTAATAGTAAGTAAAAACTTCCTAACAATTAAAGCAATCCCAAAGGAAAATGGGCCGCTTTAGGAATGAGTGGATTTCCCTTTAGTGGAAGTCTTCTTCAGGTAGGGATTGGATGAAGCCTTATCAGTTCTATTATACAGACCTTTCAAATTCTGACCTTCAAATTCAAATTGGGTCCTTTCAAATTCTGAGATTCAGTGATTCTGAAATCAGCAGATTTACTTGAAAGGAAAAGGAAAAAAATCTATACCTGCATGTTCTCTTTAAGAAGGATAAATAATAACATCAGTTCTCCTATGCCCAATGAGAGGCAGTGTGGTATAATAGGAATTTAGGAGTCAGGATATAATAGGATTTGGAGTCGGGTGAATTGAGTTTGAATCCTAATTCTGGTACCTGTGCACCCTTGAGTAAGTTGCTTAACTTCTCTGAGCTGCGGCTTCTTCACCTATAAAATGAGAGAGTGGGACTAGATGATGCTTAAAGTCCCCATCAGTTCTAAAGCCTTTAGACTTTAAGGCAGCCCTCCAAATAGGCAATGATGGCTCTCCCTGCCCCCATTCTTGGAACTCCTTCTCCAAAGATGTCACGTTTATAAAACACTTCATGGCATATAGAGTGCTTTCTTCATGGCATCCTCTGAGAGGTAGGCACATTAAGCCTATTTTATGGATGAGGAAACTGAGGCCCATAAAATGAACCCCCTTGTATGATCATAAGCTGTACTCAGTCACTAGAAGTGGGATCTGATTACAGGTCTTCATCAAGGGTAGCATTCTGTCCATCATGCCTTACATGTCTCACATATATGGTATAATAAGTTGAGGTGGTTATAATGAAAATGAATAAGTAAAATGTTCTCTTGACATACCTACTTGTTTTCTGTCTATGCTGATCACATTACAATAGGAGAAACTTGAAATGTACTACTTTTGCTTGGTTATATAACAATTCTGGAGCCATGAGGGCAGAACGATCTATGAGCTCCCATAGGCTGTCATATGGGATGTTGCTGGTGTGTAAAAAGTAAACGAGGCTTAAACAACTCTTTCAAAAGAAGAAATGGGTTTCAACAAATTTCTCTTTCAAATAATATATGTCCATGGCTATTCAAAAGTGTCTCTCTCTGTCTCTGTCTCTCTGTTTCTCTTTCTCTACATCTCTCTCCCCCTCCCCTTCTCTCTCCCTCCCACATATAAATACATATATACATACACGCATGCATATATATATCCCATAAGCAGACATGATTACATAAGCAAACGAGTCGGGCTTTTTGTAAGCTAGCAGATAGGATCTGCCTATATGCAGAGTCAATTTTGATTCAAGACAAGAACAATAGCACTAATAAAAAAGGGAGCTCAAACACAAATTGATTAAAGAGTCTTGCTATCTTGGGAATGCAGAATTGTAGAATCCTATAATTAGAAAGGACCTCAGTGATCATTTAGTTTAATTCTCCTTTGGCTCCCCTAATCCTGATTTTTTTTTACAGTTAATTAATTAATCTACAAGCATTTATTAAACACCTACTATGTACCAAGCTCTGTAGCTAAGTGCTGGAGGTATAACTACAAAGAATGAAACAATCAATAGATTTAAAGAGCTTATATTCTATTTTTTTTAATTTTTGGGGGGGCGAGCTAGGCAATGGGGTTAAGTGATTTGCCCAGGGTCACACAGCTAGTAAGTGTTATGTGTCTGAGGCCGGATTTGAACTCAGGTCCTCCTGAATCCAGGGCCGATGCTCTATCCACTGCGCCACCTAGCTGCCTGAGAGCTTATATTCTAAAGGAGATAATTTCATATATAAGCAGATAAACTATAAAGATGATAAGTAAAAATACAAAGAGGGGGAACTAACAGTTGGGGAAATCTGGGCAGTCTTCCTGTAGAAGGTGGGGCTTGAACTGTATCTTAAAAGAAGAAAGGAATTCTATGAGGTTGAGGTAAGGAAAGGGTGCATTCCAGGAATAGGGAACATAACTGTAAAGGCATGAAGATGGGAGATGGAGTGAGAAGAAGAGATGGAAGGGTGTGAGGAATGGAGAGAAGAATAATTAACTGTATCAGAGACTAGTGAAAGCATTAGTGTACAAGGAGGCTGAACAGGTAGGTTAGGACCTTGTGAAGGCTTTAAAAACTAAACCAAGATGGTAGGCTAAACTACTGAGAGGTAGTAGGGAGCCATTGGAGTCCATTGAGCACAGGAGTCATATGGTCAGTCTCCTTCACTAAATCATCACCTTTCTGTCTCATAAATAGCCTTTGCCCTTGGCTGTTTCCTCTCTTTGTATTCCCTCCCTTGGTGATTTCATCCACCTTTTTCTTCATAGCCCAGTTCAGGTGCAAGCTCCTTCATGAAGCCAACCCTTAGAATTCCAACTTTAAGTGATCTCTCTGTCTCTCTCTGTCTCTGTCTCTGTCTCTGTCTCTCTCTCTCTCTCTCCCTCTCCCTTTCCATATTTCTCTGTCTCCAGTCCTTTGTTGTCCTTTACTTATTCTATTTTATATCACAAAATTTCTGTACATGCCATATCCCTCTATTAGATAATAAATTCCTAAAGGGCAGCAATCATGGTGTTTTTCATCTCTGCATCTCTAAAACCTAGCACAGTGCTTTCCAAAAAGTGCGTACTTATTAAATACTTGTTGAATTGAATTGAGCTAGATTATAGAGCCATCTATTTTACCAGAGAGTGCTCCAATTCAATAATATAGGCAATAGGATAATTTGCTTTTACAGTCCTACTCTGCAGTGGTGGTATTCCTATGTATAAACGCACATACCCAGCATTTTAGGGCTTAATTTGCTCTTTCCTCAGGCAAAACTAATATATTTTAAAGTTTACTTTAGCTACACAGTGGGATAACCAAAAGAGTGATTAATATGAGGGATTCAAGTGGGTGTCACTTTCTATCTTCTCAACATGTCTTGTATTCACTCTCTTCTCTCCTCCCCTGTCCTGGCCAGCACCCTGGTTCAGGCAATCATCACCTCATAGTTAGATGATCACAAAATCTTATTGGTTCATCCCCTTTTCTCAAGTCCCTCCTTCCTCCAATCTATTCTCCACTCAGCTGTCAAATTAATCTTCCTAAAGCACAAACCATGTCACCCACTAATTCAATCACTACAGTGACTTTTTATTGCCTCCAGGATCAAATATAACATCCTTGGTTTGGCTTTTAAAGTCCTTCATAACCCAACCCCTTCCTACCTTTCCAGTCTTTTTACACATTACATCTGCCCGCTTCCAATCCACCTCCAACATATACATTCCACACATCTGTGATCTTTGCTGTTTCTCACACAAGACATTTCATTTTTTGACTTTGGGTATTTTCGCTGGCTGTTCCCCATGCTTGGAACTCTCAAACCCTCGTCTCTTATCTTCTGGCTTCCCTGGCTTCCATCAAGTATCAGCTTAAATTTTCTCTTCTCCTAGAAGTCTTTCCAGATCCTGCTTATTTCTAGTTTCTTCCTTTGGTTGATTATTCCCAGGGTATCTTGTATATATTTTGATTGTACATAGTTCTTTGCTTGTTATCACCCCCATTAGACTGTAAACTCATTAAGAGCAAAGGATTGTCTTTGGCCTCTTGTTTTGGTCTCCTCTGCACTTAAGCACGGCACTTGGCAAATAGTAGGTGCTTAATAAATGCTAGTTGACTGATTGAATTCATTGACGTGATTGATCCTGTGCATTCATGGGCTATTAGGATTCCCCACTTACTACCTATACATGACTCAAACTCTTTATTTCTATATTTATTCATTACTCTACAAATATTTGCTAAGCCCTTTACAATGCATTGAAGCTGTCCTTAAATACTCTGAAATACATACGGTAATAAGGAATCTAGACCTTGACCTCAAGGACCTCAAGTGGAGACACAAGCCTAACATGTGTGGAAAGTTAAATCCTATTAGGAAACTCAGTTTGCCATTAGTACACAGTCTAACCTCATATGGGACAGGAAGGGCTTCTCATGGTATCATTCTATAGGAGGCATCCTACCATATTGTTTGGAAGATTGGACTCACAAAGACCTGGTTAGAATCCTACCTCTAACGCTTACTAGCCATGTGACCACGGAAATTGCTTCACTTCTCTCAGAGCCTCAGTTTCTGTACAATGAGGATAAAACTTCTCGAATCATGTATTTCACAAGGTAATTGTGAGGCTCAAATCAGATGCGCTGCATAACATGCTTTGAAAATTTTAAGGCATTACAAAAAAATGCCTGCTAGAATCTGATTTTTATTTCATGAAATTTAAGAACACTTTAAGGATCGGTATTTTTGTCAGGGAGGGGAGGACTTCCATTGTGGGAACTCCTTCTGCCAACACAGAGGGCAGTCCATCTATGACTGGGAGGCATCAGCTGAGACACAGAGAGATTAA
The DNA here is from genome assembly GCF_900497805.2 of Vombatus ursinus. Lineage (NCBI taxonomy): Eukaryota > Metazoa > Chordata > Mammalia > Diprotodontia > Vombatidae > Vombatus > Vombatus ursinus. The sequence goes on from NW_020954588.1 coordinate 5,071,118, forward strand.
GTGACTTTCCTCTAGCCACACAGGTAGTATAAGAAGAAGGATTTGAACTCAGGTCTTCCCCAACTCCAACCAAGCCTAGAACTCCACTCACTATGCCCTTCTACCAGTTTTCTAAAAGACACTGAGGCCAATTAGCCGTGTCTTCACATGCTTGAATCCATAGAGCAGAAAAGAATTGATTCTAAGGCCCACATCAGGGGAAAAAGAATATAAGTGAAGAAGTAATGACAATAACTGACCTCAGAATGGAGTTCGATGGCTTCCTGGTGTCATAGTTGATCCTCACACAACATCATGAGTTAGTTAGTGGGGACAGCTTGGCTTAATCCCATTTTGTACATGAGGAAACTGAGGCTCGTAAATGTTGTGACGTCTAGAGCACATAATTATTGAGTAGAGTAGCCCAGATTCAAATCTAGGCCTTCTCACACTAAGCCCCATGACCTTTCCTCTGTACAGCAGTCGTACCAAAACTATACTACAGGTCCAGTAAAGGCATTCCCAAAGAAAGTGTTTTATTCTCCACTGCTTAGAAATAACCCAAATTACCCTCTTGATGAAGAAATAAAAGGAGTATGTTTAGATCTGTTTCTCTCTTCAGGTGTTTTTTTGTACTGGACCTGTGATTTCATTGGTCATTCCCAATGAAAGATGTCCCAGAGTGGAAAACCCCTTTGCCTAAATCAGCACCTTCTCTGTAATTTACAGTCTTAGAGCATCATGTGGGAGAAGTGCAGCAGAGTGGAGAGAGAAATCTGGCTTCTTAGTTAGGAAGATCTATAAACTGAAGGAAGTAAGGTTAACAAACCCTTAGAAATCCTCAGAAAAAGAGAAAGCAGAGTTTTATCTCATGAGGCTGCTGGGTGCCATAGTGAACAAACTGCTAGATATGGAGTCAGGAAGACTCAAGCCTGAAACCCACATCAAATACTTGACAACTGTGCAACCCTAAGTAAATCATTAACCTCGCTCAGCCTTGGCTTAATATGAAATACAGATAAAAAGAGCACTTAACTAACAAGTCCGTAGTGAGAAACAAATTAGGCAATGTATGCAAATTTATGCAAAATGTTTCACAAACCTTAAGCACCATACAAATATTAGCTATTATTATGATACATGTAATTTTCCTATTTCCAAATGTAAAAGTGAAGAAAAATTCTAATTCTTATAGATCATCATAGATTCCACAGTTGAAAGTGACCTTAGAAGTCACACAGTTTGAACCTTTCTTATTTAGAGATGAATAAACTGAGGCCCTGAAAGGTTAAGTGATTTGCCCAGGATTATATGAGTAAGGGACAGAACCAGGTCCCTTTGATTTCAAATCTAGGGCGCCTTCCTCCAGCGCCATGCTGCTTCCTCTATTGTAAACCACTGAAGTTATGGGACTTTCAGTCTCGCTCTGAAATTGAACAGATTTCTTTAATAACAAAGGGAATGATTCCTAGATTCTCCTCCCATTATCCCTAACAGTCCTTTAGTTTCATCTCTCAAAGTATTTCTAAGCTTAGAGACCCAGAAGAGTTTATATGGGGATTACTTGGATTGTCCCAGTCAACTGCTGTTTATGAACTAGGGCCAGTAGCCTCACCAAATGTTCCAATTTGCCCAGTGCATGGAGGAGGTAGAAGAGTGCCAAAGAATTTCTGCATTTGTAATTTACCACACATGCCAGGGAATTTGACAGTCCCTCCATGCAAGGGGATAAATCTGCCCACTGGCCCCAGTGCCACAAAACAGACAAATTTGAGTAATACCAGCTCCATGGCAGCTTTGTTGCAAACAGAAGGGCAGGACTTGGTTAGTCTGTTAGCCAAAGCAAATTGGGTGTGCTGATTTCTTTATGATGAAATGATCCAGCCTGGCTAGAATATTTTCAAATGCTTCTTTTACCAACCTCCATATATCCTGATGCAATGACCTACTTGTGTGCACATACACACTCACACACACACACACACACACACACACTCCTACACAGTGAGTCATTTTGTCTCATTCATAACACCAAACCATTAATCCAATGAACCTCAAAATACTTGTCCTTCTGCATTGTTAACAAAGTGTGCAGCAATATGGAAATAACAAAGATATCAATAAGAGATATCATTAATGAAAGAGCATTGTGAATTTGAAGTGAGAAAATTTGAGTTCAAATCTCAGCTCTGCCATCTGTGTGACCTTGCGGGGCTACTCATAACCTCTCAAGGCCTCAGTTTCATCATCTGTAAAAGGGAGGAGTTCAATTTGATGTTCCTTGCTAGTTCTAAAACTATGATCCTGTGGTCGTTAAAAGATTCTAGGGAGACGTTACATAAGAACCATGCACATTAAGTCTCTCTATACATGCAAAGAAAAATGATGGGCTCCTGAAGATGCAGACAGTCTCCCCCGAGGATGACCCCATTAAATCACCACTGCTCTCTCTCAGTCCCGATGGCCTATTTTCTGGAATCCTAACCTACTTTGTAAGGCAATTATTCACTACCCGCCAGCATGTTCCATAATTTCCCCATTAAGCCCTTCTCTGCAGTTTGGCACTTACTCACATTGTTTACTACAAGTCTGCTGAAACATACCATTCAGCCCATTCTTGGAAAAATCCAAAGTGTACTGCCCCCTCGTTTTTACAATTTAGTTGAACAAAAATGCAGTTTATGGTATAGTTTTTTATTTTAAGACAAATACAGTAAAAACTCTTTCACGTAGGGCTACACCATAACACAGGTTCATTTATACTGTGCATCTAGTCTTGAGTCCCATTGCTGATTGATGACCTCATTCATTCACTCATTCACTAATTCCTAAGCACTAGGGTGGAGGGAATACAAGCATAAATAAATAAAACATTGTTCATGCTCTCCACTACCTTACAACTTAAGGGATAGTACAGGGCCCAATATGATGAATGTAATGAAAGAAAGGAACAAAGAAAGTTCTCTGGGAGTTCTCAAGAGGGAGAGGTCATGTCCAATGGAGGGAAATGATTCATGAAGGAGGTGGTAGGTAAACTAAATTTGGATAGGATTTCAACAGGCATTGAGGAAGGAGGTTGGGGAGCTGGTGAAGGATGGGTGGAAAGGTAGAGGGGTAGAGGAAAGTGAATAGCACCACAGGGTATATTGGAGAAACAAGAAATAGTCTGGTCTGGCAAGAGCATAGGGAATGTTAATAGAAGCAGTAAGAATTAATATTGTTAATAGAAGGTCACTGCCAAACAATGGAGGTCCTGGATACTGGACTAAAAAGGATATATTTTATTCCAAAGTTAGCCTGGTGTCTGGCACACAGTAGGCACTTAATTAATGCTGGTTGACTGTCTGATCCTTACAGTTGATAATTCTTTCCTCCCAACAGTTTGAAATTATTTAGAATTTACTGACCTATGTACCTGGTAACCTCTAGTAAAACATAAGTTTCCTGAGGGCAAAGACTGTTCTATTTTTGCACACCCAGCACCTAAAATAGCACGTTGTACATAGTAGGCACTTAACAAATATTTGTGGTATCGAATTAACTTAAGTAGTAAATTGAGATCAATTGAAGTTTTCAAGCAAGAAGGTGATATGACTATGGACAGTTAATCTGACAATAGGGTGGACTGGAGGGGGACAGGAAACTAAGGATGGGGAGTCCATTTAGGAAGTTGCTACAACAATCCAGGCAAAGAGATATGATGACCCAAACTACAGTGTTGGAACTGGGAATGGAAAACCACATTTCTCTCCGTGTAATGGAAATCCTGTAAGAAGACCAAACTTATGTGCTGTCATTCTTTAGTAGTAAGGAATGGGTTGGTTATTACCATGCTTTTCTTTATATGGGAAGTTTTATTTGGCACATTTTTTTTTTCTGTATTGCTTCCCACCCCCCTCCCCCACCAATAAGACTAGAGGGCTCTATGTCTAAGACTGGGTGGATTCTGACCAGCAGCATACCTGAACACAAATGTCAGACTTGGTTAATGAGAAACCTATTTGTTATTTTACCTGCCTATGAAAGACACAAATGTTTTCTAAATGAATGAGCTCTTTTAAAAACCTAATTCTTAAAAGCAGTAACTCCCACAGCAACAAAACGGTTGGGTAAGAGCTAAGCCGCCATTTTGCTGCCTCATCCTAGTTATCCTAGTGCATGCCAATTTTGATTTTGCTTCTTATTCTGTCTCAGGGACAATGCCACCCAGGAGTATCAGACAGGCTGAGTTGTTATTCTCACAGAGGAAGAGAAATCAAATTAAGAAAAGGAAAAACTGATGGTCTTAAAAGGTCAAGAAACATGAGTGTCTTTTCCTTGCCCATAGAAAAGACATGCGGGTTGAACAAGAGCCCCACTGTAAAGGTACATTCTAAGAGAACTAGTCTAAAAGAAATAAGAGTGCAAGTGGATTTTTCCCCTCTTCTGTCCATTAATGACACATACTGTTGCTCAAAACATAGACACAGGAAACTCGTGTAAATGGGGTTTGCTCAATACAAATTATTTAGGAACTGTCCTTGTGCATGGAAAGAAAAACCATGTTTGTCTTGCCAAGGTCAATGTCAGCCTGTCTGCCACAGGACACCAGCCAGGCGAGAAGGAACAACTCCGGAATCACTCATTTGTACACATGAATTTTCTGACCACGCATCAGCCAGCTATTTCATTCATGAATCACCATTCTTTGTTTATTTGTCAGAGTTCAAACCCTGTTTTCCAGAGGCTCATCTTTTTGGCTCTGCCTGAAACCTGCAACTATTTCCTTCAGATGGTAAATAATCAGTAGTCTATTTTAGGCTGAAAAGCCACTTTTAGGAATCTGGAATTGCCTGGCTTTTAGGGGTAAAATGAAAGAAGGGCAATGTCAGGCTGTCCTGAAATGAAATGAGGAAATCAGAAATTATCTTGGATAGAAGAATCCAAACACCTCATCTCCGTCTGAGCTTCCTCCTTTCCAAGCTGGATAAATCCTCCTTCTCCAATCCTGTCTCCACCCAAGCTCATTATTTAGATAATCATTGAAGATGATGTATTCAGAACAAAAGGCCTACTTCCTCTTCAAGGACTGAAGAGTTTTCATTTCCTATCTTTTAAGGGTAGGAGGTTTCCCTTCTCCCTAAGACTAAGTTAAGTTAATTTAGGGGCTAAAAATGGGAAATAAATGAGAATCACTGTAGGCAGAGAAAAGAGAAAGGGAAGACAAAATCTTCCCTTTAAAATCTTGATCCAAAAAAGAGAGGCAGATAAACTATCTTTTCTAACACCCTCCCTCCATCTTTGTCCAAAAAATAATCTGCCTCCTGTCTGACTCTGATGCCTCTCCTCTCCTACTAACCATTGCATAATGGACACCATACATAAACAGGGATCCACATAGTGCTAGAGTTCAATCTTAGCAGCCAAAGGAAGGCTCCTCTGAGAGCCACCAGGTGTTTGAAAATCTATAATGTAAATATCACCTTCTTTATGATGGCTCTAAAGTCTATTAGCTGCCATAAACCATGAGGGGACTAATAATCATCAAGTGATTTTCCCAGCAAAGAAGCCAAGGAGATCATAATTTTCAAACAAGGTTCCTGCTTTAATATAGCCCCAGAAGGAGAAAATCATTTAGCTGCACATCCCTAAATTTTCAAATATCCAATTTCCTGGTTCTGCCATGGGTATAGCTGAGCCCTTCCAGGTCAGGCCCACTCATAGACTCTCTTGGCATTGATCAATGGACAAGGATTTAAAAACTGAGCACTATACTGAGTGCTGAGAATTCAAAGATAAATGTGAAATAGTTCCTGCCCTCAGGGGGCTTACAGTCTATCACAGGAGAGAACACACACACTCATATGTATTATATGTACATGAAAAAATATGATATAGGAAAATATATACACAGAATAAATATATAGTAATTTGGGGTGGAAATGGCACTAACAGATGAGGAAAGGCCTCATTTTAAGGTAAGACCCTCTATTTCAAGGGTTCTTAATCTTTTGGGTCTTATGGACCCCTCTGGACATCTGGTGAAACCCCTTCTCAGAATCATGTTTTAAATGCATAGAATACATTGTATTATAAAGAATTAGAATATTATTACATTGAAAAACAGTTTTCAACCTCTTTTTCTTAAAGATCATGGACCATAATTTAAGAAGCCCTATTCTATTAAACTATAAACTCCATGAGGGCAGGGACTGTCACATTTTTGTATTTATAATCATCATGGTTAGCACAGGGCTTAGCACATACTAAGAGTTTAAAAAATGCTTTTTTAGTCATTTCCAGAAGGAAGCACTGAGGAGGAAATTCATTCCAGATATAAGGGAAAGTCAATATAAAGGCATGGTGATGGGAGATGGGAGAGTCCTCTATAAAGAACAAGAAGACGACATGTTTGTCTGGATTATAGAGTTCATGAAAAGGAGTAATGAGTAAGCCAACCCTTTCTCAATGAGAATTCTGGTCCAGTTTTGTCAGCCACCATCTACAGAACACAGAGTTGGTGCACATGTGCAAAACTTACACAGGTTTAGTCACATTTTGACCAAAATAGTACCTTGAAAATACAGAATAAAAAATGGCAGAGCTGGACACTAAAGATATATGGTATCAGATTGCTTACTATCTCAAGGAGGGAAGGATGGATGGATACAATTTGGAACTCAAAATATTTTTTATGTTAGAAAATTATTTTAACATGAAATTGGGGGAAAATAAAATAATATTTAAAAAAAGACATATGGTATAATGGGAAGATCATTGGATTGGGAACTGGGAGATTTGAATTCTCTCAGTTCTACCCCTTAATAAGCCCATTTCCTAGTTGTAATTCCAGGTATGAGAATCTGATGAAATAAGGTCCTTTCCTATCTGGTCCCTAAAGTTTCCTGCACTGGGTTTTAGGCTATCTGCAATGTTCTTAAAATCACTTCCTTTACCTCTCCTAGAAGTTTCTGGGGATCATAGATTTAGAGCTATAAGGAACATAAGAGGTCTTCTAGTCTTACTATTTCATTTTACAGAAGAGAAAATTGAAATCTAGAGGGTGTAAGTAACTCGCCCAATGTCTCATATCAGAGGTAGGTTTTAAACCCAAGTCCTTTGATTCAAAATCCAACTATCTTTCCAAAAGAACCTTGAAAGTTCTACTCTGACTTTAGCTCCCTGAATGAGAAGGTCATTCTTCTATCTGGCCTCAGGCTCTAGAGTTTCTTGCCTTGATTGGGCAGCCACCTCCTTTGCTTTCTTGAAGATCTTGGTGGAACTATGCTCCGCCATGTCCTGTCTTGCCTCTACTGGTGCTTTCTATCCTGTTTAGTTGGCTTAAAGCCAATTCACTAGCAAGTTATTCAGAGGGTCTCCCCTCATGATGAAACCAGGTATCTTCACCTATTATCAAGCATTTTGACCCAGTTCCCCTTAGAGTCCATGTGTCTCAGTGGCCAGATACATACTCTAGGAAACATAGATTCCTCATGGGTACTCTGTCCAAGAAGGGAGTCAGAAACTAACTGCATGCCCTTCCTGTTCTAAAATCTCATGTCCTGTCCCCTATACCTATCTCTACTGGGAGCCCATTAAGTCATTTCAGGGAAAATTTATAAGCAGATAACTAACATCCTGAAGGATCAGGCCTTTATGAAATTATTACCAATTTCACCCACTGGTCCAAGCTATTCTTAAGGAAATTCTTCAGATGCCTACCCAGGGAGTAGACTTTCAGAATCACAGTTATCATATTTTTGCAACACACACACACACACACAAATATATATATATATACATATATATATATATATAATATTCAATTTTGACAAGTCACTTTCTGTATCTCAGTTTCCTCATGTGCAAAATTAGAATATTAAATGAGCAGTCTTTCACATAGAGCTGTTATTATAATTAAGATTGTAAAGAAAAACTGAGTGACAGAACTATCCCAAAGTGGAATGGACTGCCTCAGGAGGTAATGAGTTACTCCTTTAAAATTAAAGATCTTTTAGCAGAAGTTGTATGAGCCCCTGTCTGGTATGTTTTAAAAGGGGTTCCTTTCAGCAATGAGTTGAACTACCAGGATCCCAAATTTGTGATTAGCAAAAGGGTAGTTTTTATTTTTTGATGTCAGTTATTTTAACTACACTGTCCTCTGGTCTTGAATTCCCTGCCCCATCCTATGTCTGCTCATCTCTTACCAGATCTCAGGATTGTCCCCACCTCCACCCCAACAATCTGTGATCTCTTCTCCTAATCCCATGGGCTACTGAATGGAGCTGGAAGAAGTTAGACAACTGTGCTGGCAGCTTATGTTATAAATTCACTTTATCCTACTTCAGATGGGCCCTGACTGCAATGAGGCAATCCTTTTATTCCTTCCTAATGGAATCTCTATCTCACTCTCCACAGAAATCATTTCAAGTCTTTTCTATCCCTCTCAAGCTCCCCAAACCTCTTCCACCCCCATCCACCCCCACCTCAGCTGAAGACCTTGTCTCTTACTTTTTTGAGAAAATCAAGGTCATTTGATCTGAGTTCTTTTTTATTTCTTCCTCTTCATCTAGAAATCCATTGACATTATCCCATACCTTTTACTCCTTTTTACCAGTCTGACAAAAAAAGGAGCCCTTCTCCTTGCCAAAGCCAACTCCTCCACATGTACCCTTGATATCATCCCCTCTCGCCTTCCCTGACAGACTGAAATCTCAATCATGCCCCTAGTTTCTCAAATTTTCAACTTCTCCCTATCAACTGGTTCCTTGAACAAGTCTATATACCCAATTCCAGTCTCTCCCCAAAGTTTTTGTCCTGTATCACCAGTTGTCTATGAGACATTTCAAACTGGATGTCTCAAAGATATCTCAAACTCAACATGTCAAATACTGAATTAACTTTCCCCCCAAACCCTCCCCTCTTCCAATCTTCCTTATCTCTGTTTAAGGCACCATCATTTATCCACTCTCCAAAATTAATAACCTTGGCATTATTCTCAACTTTTCCTCTCCCTCGTCTCACTTCCCTACCCAGTTGCCAAATCCTACTATTTCTATCTCTATAACATCTGATATCTGACCTTCTCTCTTTACTCCCATAGCTCCCATCTTAATCCAGGGCCTCCTCATTTTCCCCTTGAATCATTGCAACAGTGTCCTGATTGGTTTCCCTGCCTCAAGCTTCTTACCACTACAATTCATCCTATACACTACTAAAGTGATTTTCCTTAAGCACAGAACTGACTACATCATTCCTTTACTCAATAAACTCCAGTGTCTCTCTATTACCTTTAAAATAAACTATAAACTCCTCTGTTTAGCTTATAAGGCCCTTCACATGTTAGCCCCAAATTATGTTTCCAGCCTCACTGAGCATTATTCCCTTCCCAATGTTGTCTTTCTGCCAAACTGGATTTCTCTCTAGTTCTTCATATACTACACACCATCTCTTACCCTTTATGTTTTTGCATTGGCCATACCCCATGCTTAGCACACTTCTTTTTCTCCTCCTCAAAGAATTTCTCTCTTCCTTTAAGATGCAGCTCAAGTACCATCTTCTATGTACAGCTTTTCCTGATCTGTACCTCAACCCCAAATGAAAGTCTCCTTCCTCCCAAATCATCTAGTATTTAACTTTAATATTTATTTGAATATGCTTTCTTTATTTTTATTATGTATACATTTACTTGTCTTACACATTGGACTATAAGCTCCTTATGAGTAAGAATTGCTTCCTTCATTGTATCTCTATCCTCATTGCCTAGCACAATATTTGGGACGTTGGAATAGATTGTGAAGCATCTGTGTGACATGATTTCATGGGTTTACATTTGGTTGTCCTAATCCCTCTAAAGACCTCTCAAGAACACCTCACCAACGCCTATGTTATGGCTTCACATTTGGACTCCCCTTAGAATCGGGATATCCTTCAAAGAGTTAAGTTATATAACATCAGACCTTTGCCCTTGCTTCTCAAATCCTTGCTGTTTGGTTTTCAACCCCACTCCTCTACAGAGATAGCTCTATCCAATGAAACCAATGATCTGCTGAGCATTAAATCTATTGGCCATTCCTGAGTGATCATTTTCCTCGGCCACCTCGAAGATTTTTGATGCTATTAATGTCATTTCTCTTCCCATCCCATCCACAATACTCTCTCCTCTATTGGCTTCCATGAAACACCTCTATCTCTTCTCTTTGCCTCCTGCAGGACCTCTCCTACCAATCTGTATTACCAGATCGCACCCATCTCCTACCTTCTTAGCGTAGGTGTCCCCCAGGGCTCTGTCCAGTCAGTTTTCTCTTTCGTCTATACACACTAGTTCAATGATGTCATTTGCTTCCATGGGTTCAGTTATCATCTTTACACACACCCTAATCTCTCTCCTGAGACCCACTTCTGCAAGACATCTGCTAGTTATCTGCTAGACAACTCCACCTAGACATCCCCAGGGCAACTAAAATTCAACAGGCCCAAACTGTAACGGATTTCCGCCCTCCCCCACCCATCCCCATAACTAGCTCCTCCTCCAAACTTCCCTACTTCTTCTGAGGACACCATCATCCTTGAACTCACCCAGATTAAAAACCTCAAAGTCACCCCTAATGCCTCCATTTCCCTTAACTCCCACATTCAATCAGGTCCTAAATTTTGTCATTTTTACCTTCACAACATTTTTTCATCCATCGTCCTCTCTATTCACACAGCCAGCACTTCAATCTCTCTTCCTTTCTTATCTCTATAATTCTAATACCTCATGTTTCTCCTTTTGACCACACATTATAGCCTCTATAATTTACTTGGAGTTTATTACAAAGAAAGTACTTTAACATGTGATTTTTAAAGTAGCATCTGGATTGAGAACATTTTTCTAGTTTGTCTTCTTTTCTTAAATTAAGTTACATGGCTTATATTGAAAAGAACACCGAAAATGTTCTAGAAATTATACTTGGAGATAGATTTCCTTTTTCTTTATTATACAAACATATATCAAAAATATCCATTAAATTTACTAAGACCCAAGATCTAGGAATAATTAGTTGCTATTTTTGCAATGAGAACAAATGGCTCAACATTTCTCTGGCTGTTAAATTCAGTATGCATTTTACAATTAGGTATTTAAATGATAAATCTGCCTCTGCTGTGCATGGTACCATTTGGCTCTGGTGTTTTTCAATGATGCACAGCAATATGAAATTTTGTTTCCCATCTCGTGCTTATCAAATGGACCCAGGGTGCAATTTGTCCTGTCAATTGACTCCTGGGTGTGTGAAGCCTGGCAAGATTGTCATTGTCACTGATGAAGACAGAAGTGATTTATCTGCAAGGCATTGAAGTGTGCCTCGGGAGACAAAGTCAATTTATAAAAATGACGCCACAGTGAAACATGCCTTCGCTCCCCTGATCTCTACTGGAGAGCTGGTCTGAGGATGGTCAAAACAAGGAACTGTTCCACTCAGTGGCACAAAAACAATTTGGTTCATGACAAAGCTGTGACATCTCACCCTTCTGCTTTATATTCAGGAGAGTTTATTGGGTTGGCACAGAAAGTGGTAATCAAGAGTCCTCCAGCCCCTAACATGTTCACAATGACTAAATGTTATAAATGATGAATCAATACTGAGTGTGCATCCTGAGTGTCATTCTGACAAATGGGTTCACAGAACAAATGCAAACACTGTGGCAGAAGAAAAATGCCAACAACTTCAGTCGTTGGGTCCCTGTAAACCCTGCAGCTGGTTCAGTAAACAACAGCATAACTAGTTAGGAGAAGAGCCAGAGAAGGCCCAGACTTTTGGAAAAAAGAATGTAGAAGTTGTTTCTGGAGAAAGTAATGAGATGGCCACATTAAGTGGCCAGCTATAGACTGCTATTAATAGCAGGCCTGAGCAATGGAGGAAAAAGGATGGATATACAGAGGTTAATATAGTAATGGCCCATTTATCTGGGATTTGGATTCTGAGTAACTTCAGTCAGCTGGGAAAAGGCTGAATGGGGAAATAAAGCAAATAAACAAGCAAACAAGCTAAGAGTTCTCTGAGCAGTGAGTCATGATGAAAATATCTACAAAAAGCCCAAACCCCAAAGGTTATGTGACATGACTGGGTGATTGGCCAATAGGAAGCAAAGGAGCATTTTTGTTGGCTGGTCTTTGCTATTACCAGAGGCAGAAGCGGTACAGGCCAGTAATGAGGGGGTAGAGAGAGGGATGTCAGGAGGCCTTGAAGTCTGGGGTAGGGTGTAGCCACAAGTTAAAGGTCAAGCTCACCCCAGTCCCTACTTCCTGACAACTCACCCTTTCCTCATAGGCCCTGCCATGGTATCATCCATGCCTCCCTCCCTGGATAGCTTAGATAGATAGATAGATAGATAGATAGATAGATAGACAGACAGACAGATAGATATAGACATATATAATTTTTAATTTTATCACTAATTATAATTAATTACTAATTATTACCAATCACTATAATGTTACTGACTAATTTTATTACCAACCATATATAGTTTGTTGTTTTAATTTTATAGCTAATTGTGATAATTTACTAATAATTATTAATTAATATATTAAAGAGCTTTCTCATGGAATCTCTTCTTTGATAACACTCACTATATAAATAAATATATATAAATAAAGCAGACTGTGATTTTAGGACTACATAAGACAGTGTGGGATCACATATCTATAAAAGGCTTTGGGGATAGAATAATCAACAATAGAATAGACCATGGACCCAAAAAGCTTATATTCTACTAGGGTGTGAATGCATATGGGAGGGGCAGGGGACTCACTATATTCTTAGTTGGGAAAAGTGGCGAATTATAGAAACTGTTATGCTTGATGTTCATTGGAGTATCTCTAAGTCAGGAATCTCCAAAGTGGGATGGACATCATGATCTATTGAGGGAATGAGAGGAAGCCAATATCCATCAGGTTGATCTAAATGTATACTTAAAAAAAACTCTCATATCTACACACTTAAAAAGCTGTAAGTAGAATTTTCCAACCCATTTAAAATCTTCTAAGTGTTTCAATGAATTTTAAGTCCACTTAACAAAAAATATAAAAATGCACTTATTTTAAAGATGTTTTCAAGAACAACTGAATGAATTTAGGGGCTTGGAAATTCAATAAATAAATATTGGCCAAAACTTTTGAATACTTGGTGGGTGGGACTGAAAATGAGAATCATGATTCAATTAATATAGCCAATGATATTCCTTCTTTATTTGAATCTAGGTATCTTTGAGAGGCACCTTTTGGCACCCTTTTCACCTATGATAGCCATTAAAAACAAGTAGCAAAATGAATTAAGCTTGGAACCAGACCTTTGAATGGCTGCATCACAAGGGTACAACCAAGACTGTAAATAAGAAAAAAAGAAAAAGGAAAGTTCATTGAATCATATTGCTCTTACTTAAAATATTTTTAATAATCTAATTAATCATTTTGATGAGAGCAAAAGGTTTTGTACCAGCATTATAAAATATTTAAATATTTATTTCACCTTTGTTTTCCATCTTACTATCTATGTATTTTGCATAGTTTACAAATTGTTTTCAAATAAAAATTAATATACATACATGGCAGGTTTCAGTGATATAGGTTCAGTCAAAAATGATGGAGACCATTGATCTAAGGGAGGAATCTTAAAAAACATCAGTCAAACTACCTCATTTTTCTCACTGAAGCCCCTGCTCATTGGTTTACAGGAAGCCTCATTTTCAGCTTCAGGAGGAAACGACTATCAGTTCCAGGTGAGCACATCTCTACCTGTTCAGGCAGCATATTTACAGTCCCTTCATTCCAATTCACTCAACAGAAGCAAAAGGTTCTCACCATCGGTTCGGCGAAGCCATCACTAACCTATGAGTCAGAAAATGTCATCTGACAATGACAAGAAGCGAATTGGTGAAATGGGGAGCAAGCAGGAAGAGTTAGAAGGGAGCACATGGGATAGGAACGAGAATGCACAGAGTTCTTTGGAAAGGTTTTCTTTTCTCACTCCCCCTCTGCCCCATCCTCACTTCAGGAACATATACACAACTAATTCCACAGGCAAGTACTGCTGGATCTCACTTGATATAATAAATGTGTTCCTGAAGATCTGCCTGTAAATCAATTTTTGTAAATTGAATCAAATTCTTAATGTGCTAGGAAAGTTTCCTATTCATGGGAAATAGAGTAAAATCAAAAATCCTCTCACAATATAAATTGGAATGGTTACAGAATGTTTCCTCTATTAGATAAATTTGGATTTCTGGATATTGAGTTGCTGCAGCCTCATGCCAAAAATTTGGGGCACATTGAACTCTTCCCTATTTGATTTTTACATTCATAGGGTCATGGAAATCACCTTGAATTAGGGCAACTGATTTAAATATTGGGACATTAGACTCTTGACATGAGAGGGGAAAAAAATGAAGACGGGGACAAAATTATGACTTTCTAATGACCACTTCCAAAGGAACTGCTATTACAGATTAGAATGAAGAAAGTATACTTTTTTCTGCAGGTGTTTTTACTTTCTCTAGTCATTAGTGACAAGTCACTATGTTTGGTAGTAAGGTCCTATGGTGTTTTATACTGCCTTTTGTGTCAAACATTCTTGACAAATATGGGGAACTAGATAGGAAAGGACTGAGCCCTGGCAGCTTTAGGACAGCTGTACTGCTCAGCCAGATGAAAAAAAAAAAAAAGATAAAGTAAAAAAAAAGAAAAAAGACCGAATGTTCTTTTGCTCTTTGAGTTCTAAGACAAAGGTTTGGAGATGGGAGTGAAATGGTAAGGGAAAAAGGTCTCCTCTCCTCTCCTTTCCTTTCCTCTTCTATCCTTTCCTCTCCTCTCCCTTTTCTCTCCCTCTCCTCTCTGTTTTTGTCTCTCCTCCTCCTCCTTCTCCTCCTCCTTCTTCCTCTATTTTTATTTCTATCCTCAGTTTTTGTTTTTTGAATGGACCTTTGATTCCATTGGTCTAAGGAGTTCCCAGTGAGGAACTCCCTCTACCAAAGCGAGTCAGTACCTTCTATGAAATTTATAATTTTAGAGTTGTACGAGGCACTAAGAGGTTAAATGAATTGCCCAGCATGTCACAGGTAGGACTCTAGAGGACAGAAATATACACTATCTTTGTTTTAATGTTAAATTAATTTCTTTCTTTCTTTCTTTTCTTCCTTCCTTCCTTTTCTTTCTCTTTTCTCTTCTTCCTTCCTTCCTTCCTTCCTTCTTTTCTTTCTATTATTGGAATGGGTATACTTTGACTTGTTTCATTTCAGATCTGGGTCAGATCACCCCTCCTCAGGTAATCTGGTTGCCCTCTGCACATAGTGGCTCACCATATTAATTCTGAATTTAATGTGGACACCTAATTGACTCAGCCCACTACAGCTCAGAACTCCTAAGCCAAAAAGATCTGCCAGCCTCAGTTTCCCCAACAGCAGGGATTACAGGCATTTGACACCATGCTGGGCTTTAATTTCCATATAGATTCTCTCTTTATTACCACTACCATTATCCAGAGAATCATTTCTTGTAGGAGAGAAAGATGGAGAGAGGAGAAGAAGGAGGGAAGAAGGAAGGGAGGAAGGAAGGGAGTGAGGAAGGAAAGGGAAGGAGAAGAGGAAGGAAAGGAAGAGAAAGAAAGAAATTGGAAAGAGGGAAGAAGAGAAAGAAAAAGGAAAAAAGCATTTCATTAAGAGTAACACATAGATAGCATGTACAATGTTTCCATACATAGTTCCTCAACTATGCAGTGTTATGTTCTCTTTCAGACAAGGCTATAACTACAGAGTTCAGAAACTGAAAATGGGGCCAGTTGAGGTGGAAAATGGAAATATTTCTCCAGTGAAGGAGGCATTACCTTGGCACATCCATACTTATGAAGTCTATCACTTTCCATTTCCTCTCAGTACCAGTCCTCCAACATCAGCTCTTCCTCAGCCTTCCTAGCCCTTCCTTTCTCTCTCTGCTAGGAAATATTTCATTTTAGGAGGAGCAAACAGCTATAATGGCACTTCAAATGTATTCAATTGGCAATCACAGACCCTGGCAGAAACAGATGTGGCTCACCCAAGGCCAGGGAGGCCGTTGCTGCCAGGCTCCCAGCTAACTGCTAGAAGTCTGAGTTCAAGTGAAAATGTTGTGGCATCCTTCCTTCTCTAGGCTCAGGAATTCTGTTCTTGGCTGGTGGCAAGTGAATCTGGGAGGTGACAGAAGGAATGAATGTGGGCTCTGGGACCCCCCATGTATCTGACACATTCCATTGCAAAACTGGCCAAATAGTGGGAACCCAAAAGAAGTCACATTTTTCTCAGACACAAACACATTTAGTTAAGGAACAAAAACAAAACCACATGGGGCTAGTCTATTTACCCTCCAATCTAACAGACTCCTATCCACAGATATGCCAAGAGTCACAAAACTTGTTAAGATCTGTACTAGAACAATCCTTGACACTTAAGAGCAACTACAAATCAAAAAGAAGGAGGTAAAAAACTATAATTTTGTAATGGAATGGAATTGGTGGTACATGACAATAGGTCAGAAACTTTTTTTTTTAGGAAGACTAAGAGGAAAAAATTAACAGATACAGTAAAAAATAATTTTGAATGGGGAAGTGGAGAGACCTTCACTTCTTCTTCATATAAATTCATATTAATTCAGAGAAGAGAAATAAAAATATAACTTTAAATCTAATTAAAGTCCCAAAATAATCACCCATATTGGAAAAAAAAAAAGGTGAACAACATTTCTATTTGTTTCGACTTCTACTTGTATGACCTTATAAAAGTTACTTGAACTCTCTGGACTCAGTTGCCTTAGCTGTAAAACGATGGAGCTGGACAATATGAGAGGTTCTTAAGCTTTTCTGTGTCATGGAACCCTTTGGCAAACTGATGAAATCTAAGGATCTCTTCTCAGAATGAAGTTTTCAAATGGAGAAAATAAAATAAAATAAAATAAAATAAAAAAGCATTTCAAAGGGAAAAAATTCGGTTTGAATAAAACTATGATTTTATTTTCCTATTCAAGGCCACGGACTCCTGAAATTCTATCTATAAACCTCTAAGGTCTGTGGACAGCAGGTTAAGAACTCCTGGATTAGAAGATTTCTAAAGCTCAATGCAAGAAGCATTTTCTAAACTCCTATGGCAACAAGGAACTATTCATGGTGCTGAAGAGAGAACAACATAAGGAAAATAAGCAAAACAATCTCTGCCTTCAAGAAGCTTATATTTTTCTTGGAGAATGTAATTTTGTTGTTCAGTAGTTTCAGTCATGACTCTCTGTGACCTTATTTGGGGTTTTCTTGGCAGAGATGCTGGAGTGGTTTGCCATTTCCTTCTCTAGCTCATATACATAAAGTGACTTGCCCAAGGTCACACAACTAGTATCTGAGGCAAGATCCAAGTTCAGGAAGATGAGTCTTCCTGACTCCAGGCCTGGCACATTGTCTACTCAGCCACCTAGCTGCCCAGGTAATATAATAGCTAACAATAATAATAAATCATAATATCTAGCATTTAGTGCTTTACAAATATTACCTTATTTAGTCCTCCTAACAACCCTGGGAGGTAGGTGCTATTAGTATACACATTTTACAGGTGAGGAGACTGAGGCAGATAGAGGTTAGGTAACTTGTTCAGAGCCACACAACTCTGAGGCTAGATTTGAATTCAGGCCTTCCTGACCCCAGGTCTAGTGCTTTATCCACTGTGCCATCTAGCTGCAAATAAGTATGTAATGTCTGACTCTTTACGACCCCATTTGGGGTTTTCTTGGTAAAGACACTGGAGTAATAGGACATTTCCTTCTCCAGCTTATGTTACAGGTGAGGAAACTGAGGCAAATAGGGTTAAATGACTTGATCAGGGTGAGCTTTGAACTCAGGTCTTCCTGATTCCAAGCCTAGTGCTCTATCTAATGCACCACCTAGCTACATTGATGTCAACCTCAAATAGAAAAGGTCACTAAACCATGCATGAGCTATACATACATAAAAATCCCTGTGGGCTACATATTGACTTTGAAAGCCACATATTAACATTACCTATGTTCTATAGTATTTTCATTTATTTTATTAAAAATACTTATTTATTTTATTATTTTTCCAATTACATTTTCATCTGTTTCAGTGTCTTTCACACTTCTGCTCTACAACATTTTCCTAGGTCATATTCCTTCTTCAGAGATCTGAAAAGTTATTCCTTGCATCAAAAACTTTCAGTTGCTTACCACTGCCTACCAACCAAAATAATTAATAAAATCCTGGTCCTAGCATTGAACACCCCTGTTATCTAGCTTTAATCCACTGTCCAGACTAAACTCAAGCATCTCTCTGCATGATTTATCTCTCAGATATATGGGACTGCCATCTTTCCCTCTCCTTTCTTTTTACCATTTTCACACTGTCTCCTGGGGTTGTAATGGATTCTATTAACCATTTATTCTGCTGTAGTCCCTCTCTTCCAATCCTTCTTCATCAATAAAATATCCATAGAATCAAGATTTAGAGCTGAAAGGGACATAGAGGTCACCTAGTCATAACACCCCCATTTTAGAAATGAGGAAACTGAGACCCAGACAAGCAACCTGACCAAAGTCACAAAGATAGCAATTGTGGATTTAAAACATGGTCTTCCTGATTCTATACCCTATTACTTATCATTCTGCCATGTTGAGATGCCGGATGAGTGACCTTTCTTTCCTCAATTTTCTCGTAACACTTGGCCCAGATCTCTCCTTTTCACCTCACTATCTCCTGCACCCTACTTATTTAAATATTTGTCCTTCTCTGTACTTGACTGCAGTCTTCTTAAGAGAGGCCCCCAATCAGGTTTGGATACCCAAACTTAGCACAATTCCTGGTACATAGTAGATGCTTAAGATTTCTTGAATGAATTGTTTAGTGTTTTTGCTCTCTCAAGAGCACCTGTAGATGAGCTGAAAAGAGTAGACCAGATAGAAGGCAAAGAATACAAGTAGGCTGCTGCTTCTGTGGCAATCAATGTCCATCACTTACAACAGTGGAAGCATCAGATGGGGACTGTTACCACCTCTGTATCCAATTCATTATCTGTGAGGAAATGGCTAAGTCATGTTAAGAAGATGAAGATCAGAAGAGCAGGTGGACCTGAACAAAAGACACAGGGGACATCTATGTAGGGCGAAACCATTCTGAAGACATTCAATGATCAATTTTCAAGATTTTAAAAAAAAGATTCCAAAAGACTGGGAAAAGATCATAGACAGTACTAATGTCACACATTCCCCTACCCACTCAAGGGGAATAAAAAGAAAACTATCACTACTGACCTACATTCTTATCTCTTAAATATGATAATGATTTAGGTATGCATCAAAATTATCCTTACTGTAAATCTGAGAAGGGAATAGGCAGGCTTTCTCCTGGATTTTCTATAGTCAACTATATCTTCATAGTCACATGTTGACTGGGAGGTTTAGAGTATGTAAGATCACACTGTTCACACACATACACACATGTGATTCTGAAGGAAAAAAATGCAATCTGAAAGGTTCTCTTAAACAAGTGGGTCACAGACTTATGTAACAAGATCCTATAAGATATTGACTATTGAACTGGAACATCAAATGAAGCACCGAACAAGGAAACATGGTCACCAAAGGTACGGAGAGTCATACAAAGTACAAGGGAGAAAAGGAGTCATTTTTGCTGGCATTCTCATTTGATAATGACATCAAACTGATTGCAATGAGCTATGAAACACAGCAGGTTTTTCTCTATAAGACCTATGATCACTCCAAAGTGATTGACCTAGTAATCAACTTAAGGAAGGAAATCAATGAAGAAGGCAGGTCATCCAGGTTGTAACATATGAAAGGAGGTTAGATGACCCATTTGGTGTTGAGATATTCTGCCTCGGATGAGCACCATAGATGTACAATGAGCTACTCCTAGAACTGAATACAGGGAAGGAACTTGGCTAAATTGAACTTGGAAAACTGACCATTCAATGACCTCAAGCAATTTGCTTCCCCAAAAGCCCACCTTCTTTTTAATGCTACCACTCTCTAGGTGATATGATATGGGCAGAGGAATATCTCAGAAGAATCCAAAGGGCAGGGAGTTCAAAGTAAAATAAAATGGCAAATGACAGGCTGTACCATGTTACCAATGTTGACTGGCATGAGAGAAGTCATGCATGGAATGTAACTGGAGATATATAGATATATAGATATATATACACACATACATATATGTGTATATATATATCTATACATATGTGCGTGTGTGTGTATATATATATATGTATATGTATATATATACACACATATATATATGGCCAGAGAAGGAAGCAGACCAGTTGACCAGTCATGTAGGGAGAGTCAGAGCTAACAGAGGAACATAGCCTAAGTTGTATTTTGTTATCCACGAAGGGTTAAAAAGCACAGAGAGAAGTTTTTATTGTTTTATAGGAATCCTTTATGGATGATTCATGGAAAAAATTTGGCATGGATTGCCCCAAAGAGGAAGCAATAAGTAGGTAGCAATCTGTACCTCTGAAGGTAGAATCTATAGAGAGGAGATTATGGATCCATAGAAATATTTTATTGTTTATTTTTATTTCACAAAAGATTTTCACACATTATCTCATTTCAGTCCTGTGAAGTGGTTATTGTAAGTATGCCTGTTTCTACACAAGCAAAAGTTGAAGGACAGAGAGGCTAAATAAATTTGGGCAATTCACTTGATTCCTCTGAGCTTCAAACTGCTTTTCTGTCAAATGAGAGGCTTGATGAATTGACTACTAAGGGACCTCTGAGCTTTAATATAATTCGGTGATCCCACGGGTCTAGGATTCTATGGCAAACCTAGCATATATCAGACGTAGCCCTGAAACCTTGGTCATGTGACTCCTTGCCCACTGTTCTTTCCATTATAAGATGCCACCAAGAGCCATTAGGAATCTATTATACCTTCCCTGGTCACCTTCCTTTGGCCATGTTCTAGTTTGCTAATGTCTGCCTTAAATACATTGTTGAAAATTATCACAATACTCCCAATGTAGCCTGACAACTGAAGAGTGCAAGAGGGACATTACCTCCCTTATCCGGGTTCTGCATTTCTATTAATGTAACCTAAGGTCACATAAGGGTTTTTTGGCAGCCATGTCTCACTGTTACCTCATTTGGGGTTTGCAGCCAATAAAACACTGGCTTTTTTACATTTACTTCTACGCAAGCCAGGTCTCCCTAAAATTATGTTTGGCCCAGTTAATTATTTTAACTATGGGCAGGAGTCCCATTTATTCTCATTACATATTAGCTGTGATCCATCTTTTCAGTCTGTTGATATTTTTTTGAAGGGGCAGCTAGGTGGCGCAGTGGATAGAGCACTGGCCCTGAAGTCAGGAGGACCTGAGTTCAAATCTGACCTCAGACCAAATACTTGACACTTACTAGCTGTGTGACGCTGGGCAAGTCACTTAACCCCAACTGCCTAAGCAAAAAATAATGATGATGATGATGATGATATTTTCTTGAATATTTATTAGTTTCATGTTACCCATAAGTTTAGTAAACATTTTTTGCAAGCTTTTTTTTTTCCATAAAACCAGCTTCTAGTTTTATTAGTCCAATGGATTTCAATTCTATTAATCTCTCCTTTAATTTTCAAGATTTCCAATTTGGTGTTTAATTGGGATTTAAAATGTTATTTTTCTAGGTTTTTTTTAGTTGCATTCCCAATTAATTAATCTATTCTTTCTCTATTTTATTGATGTAAGCATTTGAAGGTAAAATTTTCTCCTAAGTACTGCTTTGGATGCATCCCATAAATTTTATGTTATCTCATTGTTGGCATTCTCTTTAATGAAATTATTGATTGTTTCTATGATTTGTTCTTTGATGCATTCATTCTTTAGTATTAAATTATTTAGTTTCCCATTAAATTTTAATCTATGCTTCTGTAGCCCTTTATTGAATACAATTATTACTGCATTATGGTCTGAAAGGGATGCATTTAATATTTCTGCTTTTCTGCATTTGGAGATTAGGGTTTTGTACCCTAATATATGGTCAATTTTAGTGAAGGTGACATGAACAGCTAAGAAAAAGGCATAGTCCTTTCTATTCCCATTCAGTTTTCTCCAGAGGTCTATCATATCTAACTTTTCCAAAATTCCGTTCATCAACTTAACTTCTTTATTGTTTATATTTAGATCTCCCTAGTTCTTAGAGGGGAAAGCTGTGGTCCCTCACTAGTACAGTTTTACTATTTATTTCTTCCAGTAACTCAGAAAAGGAAATGACGTTCATTTAGAATGTCTTGTCCTTCATGAATGCACACTAACTCATAGCCGTCTCCTCCTTCCTTTCTAAGTGCTCCCAGGCCATCTGTTCAGCAATCTGTGATGGAATTTTGTTAGGATCAATGTCAAGTACATTGATGTTTAGCTTCTATAACCTACTTTTTTCTCCTTTTAAAACTGGCATATTTGTCTTTAGCCTTCTTACATCTTTCATATACTCTACAATTCTTTAGAAATTACTGATGAGAGTTTTGCAATCATATCTGTGCCTGTTTCAGTATGTTGGGATATAATTTGTTGGGGCTTAGAAGTTTTTAAAATAGTCAAGTATTTGGGGTTCTAATATCCTGTTCCTTCAACTCTTTGAAGTTTGAAACTCATTCTTCTTCATAAAGAAGGTAATAGGGGGCAGCTAGGTGGTGCAGTGGATAGAGCTCTGGCTTTAGAGTCAGAAGGACCTCAGTTCAAATCTGGCCTCATACACTTGACATTTACTAGCTGTGTGACCCTGGGCAAGTCACTTAACCATATTTGCTTCAGTACCTTCATCTGTAAAATGAGCTGGAGAAGGAAATGACAAACCACTCCAGTCTCTTTTCCAAGAAAACCCCAAATGGTGGCATGGAAAGACTGAACAACAACAAATTTTACAGATGAAAAAACCAAAACTTAGATAAATTAAACAACTCACTTATGGTCACAAAACTAAGTCAGAATCAGAATTGGAATCCAGGTCTTCCTAAAGGAAAGTTCATCAGTCTATCTGCTAGTTGCTCTTCTAAGATAAAACTGATGCTTATTTCTGTCACCTTTTATATGACCTTATTTCCCTCAAGCAGCAGGCCTATCACTTCTTCATTCTTCCTAGTCTGAAAGTCCCTTTTAAATGCAGTTTATTGTACTGTAAATGTTACTGTTTTGTCAGAATTTCATTTTTCAGAGTTCCTTATCCCTTCAGGGACAGCTTCCCTTTCTAAGTCTCTGACCATGGGATTATATCTTATCTTTTCTTTCAAAGAGATCTGAATAGCTCTTACCTAAGCCTCTTCAATTTTGCTATTTTTTTTTACAACCTAGTTTTCTGCCAACAAAAACAATTTCTTATAAAATGTCAGGCCCTTCTGTCTATGATCATTTCAATATGTAACTTGAATAGTTTTAAGACACAATTACACAGTGGTTTCTTCACATAGCTTCACATTTCAGAAGTCTATTTTCAATATTTATGACCCTAGTTCTGTCATTTGGGAGGGACTAGTCTGGACAAAAGAGACTAGAGGAGGAGATATCTTTTTTTAAAGGATATTCTTCCTAAAAACTATTTAGTATTGTGAACATTAACCTAAAATATTCCCATATTTCCTTTCCACTGTCAAAAAATACCCTCAAGTAATTTTCTTTAAACAGGGCCTTTAAGAAACTACTCTATTAACTGTAATCAATAGCTGCTGACAAATGGGAGATCACAGAAATAAGAAAATGAGAAAAGACTTGAACTTGAACCCTAAAGGCTTGAACATGCAATTAGGTTTAATATTCAGCACTGTGCTTCCCAGAAATCAAAAAATCAAGATAAATTTGTGCTAGCAATCTGATTTCACCTTTACTAGATAGAATTTAAAATAAAGTCTTTTCTTCCAGCTTCAGAGCATGACTAATCACTTTGAGATAAATTAAGAAACCATAAAAGTTTTTGTGTTTTTTGGTGGGGAGGGAGAATAAATATCAAGAAACTTACAATGCAACAAAACAAATCTACACACATATATTTTGAGTCGCACTAGACACTTTGTGGCTTTCTACACAAACATGCTTGCTCACTGAAACAGCTGTAGCTGCCAGGCCTCAAGGAAGCTGAAATTTCATTCATTCTTTTATCTCTATATTTGCTTGGGTTGAAGGGAATAGTTTAGCTACCACCAGGACTTACCATTCTGTCTATCAATCTTCATCGGACTAATTGGACTAATAGGTCCTTTTCACCACTTTTTAAGCCTTCTATCAGCTGCCATTTGTGATCCTTTTGGATCCAATATGTTATTCCTACCAGTCATCTATTATCTCCCCATTCTTAACATTTTGTGATCTGACATCCTTTAAATTGTATGCATTGTTTCCATTTTGAAACTAGTTCCATGAAGAATCAAATGAGATCATGTGTGCAAAACTTAAAAGCATTGTATATAAGTATTAGTTACCATCATCATCATCATCATCATCATCATCCCTGACAAGAAGGGTAACTGACACTAACAATTCAAATTGACAACTCTTTAAAAAAATTCTGGAGAAATGAAAGAAAAAGAAAAATGGTAATCTATTATTGGAGGCAACATCCTCTATCTTCACCAGGGATTCATCTAGTGCTATGGAGTGGAGGGAAGGAAGTAGCTGGAATAGGTATTCTGGGCCAGCAAGTGGTACTTTAAGTTTGAGCTCCTACTTAATCAATTTCCAATTTTTTAAGCTCAAACACCCCTGGCCATCTCCAGCCTTCTCATCTCCAAATCCCTACTAGAGCCTCCCTGGGTTTCTGCCTAATGTCTAGCTGGAAGGATATTCCAATAATTCATAACTCACTTGTCTCATTGCCCCAATACCACGTGGTAAACTTGATCTCTTTTTCAGCATGGTCAAAAAGAATTCACTCAGTCACCATTTAAATTAAAATCCATGAGCTGAAGTGAAATTTAAACTTTTAAAGTGTAGAGCATGAGTAGCCCCAGAAAAACTCTCCCACCCCATTCCTCCTGGATCTTACAGAGAAAGAGGCAATTATCACATCCAGTGACATTGGTCTTTACAATGTTGTCATTGTATAGATTATTCTCCTGGTTCTGCTTATTTCATTCTGCATTAGTTCATAAAAATGATTTCTTTAAGATCATCTCCACTACTCTTACTGCAAAACCATATTCATATACTATATGTTGTTAAAGCATCCCTCAACTGGTGGGTATCCTCTTAGTTTCTAGTTCTTTGCCTCAAAAAGAACTCCTATAAATATTTTCATAGTACATGTGAATTTTTCCACTTTTTTTGATCTCTTTGGGATGTAGCCCTAATAGTAGTATTGCTGGGTCAAAATACATAGTATGTATAATTTAGTCACTTTTATGGGCAAAGTTCCAAATTGGTTCTCAAAATGGCTAGAGGCATTCACGCTGCACCAAAGATGCATTAATGTGTCTCCAATCTCACAGCTTCTCCAGCATTGTCAGTCTCTATTTTTGTCAATTTTGCCAATATGATAAGTGTGAGGTAGAACTTTAGAATTGCTTTAATTTGTATTTCTCTAATAGTGGGCAGCTAAGTGGTGCAGTGGATAGGACACTGGGCTTTGAATCAGGAAGACACATCTTTATGAGTTCAAACCTGGTTTCAGATACTTACCAGCTGTGTGACCCTGGGCAAGTCACTTAAACCTGTTTACCTCAGTTCCTCATTTGTAAAAATCAGCTGGAGAGGGAAATGGCAAACCACTCCAGTATCTTTGCCAAGAAAACTCCAAATGGGTTCACAAAGAGTTGGACATGACTGAAACAACTGAACAACAATTAATAATGATTTGGAGTCTTTGATATGACTGTTATTAGCTTGTGTATCTTCCTTAGAAAACTACCTATTTGTAACCTTTGACCATTATGACCGTGTCAACTATACACCTGGAGATAGAAGGATGCTGACCATTGAGAGGCTAGGAGATTTACTGGTATTTGCTATGAAAGCAACGAGTTGGGAAAGGAAGGAAGCTGAACACTGTGGAGATAATCTTTTCTCCTTGTTACATTGATTACCAGGAGATGGTTGAAAGAGCTTCTCTACCAGTGTCACGGGAAATGATAATTGCCTCCTTCTCTGTAAGAACCAGAAGGAAGGGAGTGGGGGCATTTTGCTGGGGCTAAAATTTAAAATTTCACTTCAGCACATGGATTTTAATTTAAATGGTGATTGAGTCAGTTCTTTTTGACTACCTAAAGCAAGAAGGGGCAAAGTTGATGATGCTTGGTAGGTCTAGGCAACTGTCAAAAGTAGAGAGGAAGTAGGAGCTGAGAAGAAGTTTTCTTTCCAGTTCCTAGTCAATTCTTCTTGCTGTTGTTTCATTCTTTTATCTGAAGTGTTGTGAATCCCCAGAACATTCCTATTCACATCTAACTGTCTGATGAAATTTAGAGTACCTGAACCATAGTTCTCCTCCAGTGGTTCAGATACTTGGGAGGTGACTAGAACTGAAAATGATGAATAGGGAAAAATGTCTTGCGAAGTTCCATACTCAAGAATTTAACAAGTTAGGGTCTTAGAACCCAAAGGCCCAGCTCTGGAAAAATGGCCCTGCTGTATTGATGCTGCAATTTTACTATATCAAACCAATGAAACTTTCAGAAAAAGTAATCTGCAAAGAGTCGATGGTTCTGGCAACAGTGGAATGCACTGAATCCTGAGATTCAGAGAGCCAAGAATGGAGGGTCATTGTTGGTAACAGCTTTGGCCAAAAATATCTTAGAGAAAATTAAATCACATGCATATACCATCACTGTCACTTTTTAAAGGCTGCATGAGCACAAAGAAATGATAAAAGCCAATCACTTGGCAGTACTTTCTCCTAAAAATGACAGCCAGAGCTTTGTTATGTTCTGTTACTGCAAATCTCAAAAAGAAATGTACTCCTGGAAGTCTGAGATGACAGGAACATAACCAACCGTATAAAGGCAAATGACGCCACATCTGTGAAATCTCCTATTAGAGTATCCAGTCATTAGCTTTGCATCTCCTGCCTGTAGCACAATTTGAAATGAGCTCCGTGACTAATCAAAACCTTGGAGACTTTTCTGGCTGTCATAACTTATAGCTTCTCGGGCAGAATTCTATTAGTGTAGCAGTTCTAGACTTAGAAATCCACTGTCAGGGCCAGCTGCTAAGGTCAAGCTATTATTCATCCCCAGGCGAGACTCAACTTGCACATCAGGAACTTTTTCTTCATACCAAATGGAATTTGATTTTAGGAGCTTAGCTTCTATGTGTCTAAGATAGCTACCTAAAATTCACTTCACTTTAGTCTGAAAAAAATTCTTCATAAAGCCCTTCTTCTTAGAAATTATGCCAGGGGCAGCAAGCTCTGGAAGGTTCTACCAAATGGAAAAGCCTTAGAATCTCAGCACCAGACTGAGGAGAAGTTTAACTAGGTGATGGTAGACCAGTCATTTGATAATGAATTCTTTGGCCCTCACGGCTAGCCATAAAACAAAAGAAAAATACTAAATTCCCCTCAGTCCCATGAGCCTCCCTCAACCTCTTTTGTTTCTTCAGTGATGGTAGTAGTTTATTGGAAAAGGAGGAAGCAGCGCTAGTTAACTTTTTTAAAATCTAATTTAAAAATCTAATCTAATTTTGAAAATTAATTTGAAATATAATCTAATTTTTAAAACTAACATTTTAAAAATCCTGTTTGTCCCCTAAATACTAGTGGGATGATGAGATGTATGCTCCTAGTACAACAGAATAGTTCCTGCCAAAAAATGTCCAACGTTGAAAAGAACAATGGATAGGTTGGAGTAATAAAAAAGAAAAAAAAAGACCACTGACTACATAGAAGATATGTGTGCTCATACACATGTATAACATTTAAACACATACATGAACATTTATTTGACATTTTAGTTAATATTTCAGCATTTGTAATGTTTTATCATGGCAAATGATATTCACTAACAATTTTGTCTGAAGAAGCAACCAAAAAAATTAATCATTTGTAAATTTACCAAAACAAGTGATTGTCAGGATCAAAGAGAGAAATTGTAGGTGCTAACTCTCCAGTCTTTTCTGGCTATCAAACTAGAGTATCATCTGTTACTTCTACAATTTATTTTGTTGGTCATTTGTTGTTCAATCATGTCCAACTCTTCCTGACCCTATTTGGAGTTTTCTTGGCAGAGATACTGGAGTGGTTTGCCATTTGCTTCTCCACGTCATTTTATAGATGAGAAAACTGAGACGAACAGGGTTAAAGTGACTTGCCCAAGATAACACAGCTAGTAAGTGACTGACGCTTGATTTGAACTTGGGAAGATGAGTCTTCTGGACTCCAGGCCGGACACTCCATCCACTGAGCCACATAGCTACCCCACAATTTAGACAATGAGTGATCTTTTTGGTGTTCAAACACACAATATCAAATTTAAAAAAAATAATTTCTCTCAGATGACATACTGACAGAAAACTTTCTAAACAATATGCCATAGTGGAACAAACTCTAGACTTGGAGTGAAGAAGTCTTGAATTCAATCCTCAGCCTTGCTACTCATGACCTGGGGAATCTTGAAAAGCCATTGACCCAAACTCTTTGAGTCTCAGTTTCCTCATCTAAAAAATGAGAGGGTTGATTAGATTAGTTTCAAAGCCCCTTCTAGCTCAAGATCTATGACTTCACTCTAATCTTACACTAATGTCGATGAATCAGAATCAGGGATTTTTAGACCCAGCTTGTTGCCTGCTGGTCGTATAATGGCAGGCAAATCATTTTACTTTGCTGGACATTAGCGTACTCATTTGCTACATACATATTATAATACCTATTCTGCCCACTTCACAAGGATCTTGTAAAGATTAGAATCAAAGTACTCAAAAGCACTTTTCAAAGTATAAAGTGCTATAAGAAATAAACAGTTCTTATTATATGGGAAACAACAGTGCCTTCTACCAGTAATGGATTTTTTTAATGTCAGAAAAACTGAGGAAAACAATGAAATTCTCCCCAAATTTTCATTTCATAAGTTCCTGTGGATATGAAGGGTCTATCCATTCAAAGAGGAAAACCTAGATCAGAAATCTTCTTAGAAGCCACTATACTATGGATTTCAAATTGGCAAAGTGCCTTAGAACCTTCTAGTCCAATTAGTAGCTGAATAATAATATAATAATCCCTTCTGGAGTATAACCACAATATCCTCACACTATATCCAAGATATGGCCATGCAGACTTTGTTTGAAGACCTCCATTGTGGACTTACCACTACTTCTCTAAGTAACCCATTCCACTTGGGGCTAGTTAGAAAGTGTGTGTGTGTCTTTATGTACTTTCTGCTCTCCCTTGTACCCACTTCCCCTTGCATCTTTCACTTACTTTTTCTAGTTCTTTGCTCTGGGGGCAAGAGAAACAAGTAAAATCTCATTTCTACCCAACAGTCCTTCAAGTACTTGAAGCCAGGAATCAATACCCCTCACGATCCCCCCATTCATAAGTCTTCTTTATGCTAAACATTCCCAGTTTCTTCAACCAATCCTTATATAGTATGAACTTGAGGTCCCTCACCTTTTGAATGGGCAACTTTATTAACAACCTTCTGAAAATGCAGGGTCCGGAACTAAACATGATATTCCAAATGTGGTCTAACAGAGATAGTGTACAGTATAACTATCATAACTATAGCCATAAAAACAAGCTTAATTATGGATGTGTATGTTTTCTTTTCAAATTAATGCCAAAACTATCAACAACAACAACGGTGGTGGTGGTGATGATGATGATGATGATGATGATGATGATGATGACGAAATGACATTGTTTAGGTTCTGGCTCTTTTAGACTCACAAATACTGATGTCTTCCCTTTGTGAAGATCAATCCACTGAAAACTCACTTTTAAAGACTTCATTAACAACAAATAGATTTACCACAGAAATCCATACTAAGTGGCTGTTGTTCTATGAAACTGATAGGTCAATTTGTACCTGACTGCCAAAGACAGACCTACTTAATTGCTAGTTGAAGTGTGATTTGGCTTCAGTTTTCTCTTTTTCTTGAAAACTGAGATCAGTAAAACACTCGTTTGCTCTAAAGACAGGATTAATATGTTCCGGGTCCATTTCCTCTTCTAGAAACTCACACACATGAAAGAAATTAATTCTGCAATCCATTGTTTCCATTTCACCTGTGATATGATCTCCTTCGAAGAAGGAAGACAGGAGTTTGTCAGAAAACATGGAGTCAAGCTAACTATTCCTCCCAGCTGATGCTCCAACTTGAACATCTATAACTGAGGAAGAGCAAGAGGATAACAGAACTGCCCTATGATCTATTTCAACACTGACTGCCAGAGAAGGAGCCACGCTCGATGGATAGCTTCTATCCTGAAGTACACTGTCCTCGTGGCCTTAGCACTTCCAGGAAGAGCAAACGTAATTATTGTGAAAACTGGATTTCAGTAAGTACAGAACCTTAAGCAACACTTGGTCAGCATGACCTGGAACAAAAGGGAACCATTCATTTGGAAGGATGTGAACATGAGCAACTAAAATCAGAGTGTTACACATGGAGACTACTAGACTAGAAATGAGGAAATTTGGGCTGTCGACCCAGACCTGACACTTAATACCTGTGTGACCTTGGGCGAGTCATTTCCTATCCTTGAACCTCTCTTTCCTCATCTGCAAAATGAGGGGGTTGGACAAGATCGATGGTCCCTTCAGACTCTACTATTCTATTCTATTCTACTCACTAATGTTTGAAGCGTTCAATGTTTCCCTTCAATATAAATGTACAAAGAAATTCTTATGGTCACGATCCGATGACTTCTAATTAGAAAAGGTATCTCTGCCCTTCTAATAATGCTGGTTTTAAAAAGAATTTTTGAAAGGACAAAATGATCTTTTCTTAGATTGTTATGTTAGGAATTTTTTCCCCTCACTGCTGGACACTTCCCTGAAGGGCTCTACCATTTTGCCATTTCCCATGAATAGGTCAAGAACAATTTGAGATCTGAAATGCATGGTGCACAGATTGGAGATCAAGAAACACACCCAATAAAAGGGGAAATCTGTAGCAAAAGGATTTAAAAAGAGACAGACTTTTCTTTTCATTCTCTCCAGGGGCAAAGAGAACTAAAACATCTGCAAGCAGGAGCAGTAGTATCATTAAATCAAAGCCCAGTTCCACAGAGTAAGTCACAGGCTGAATTAGAACACTCTTCACTCTGGTCTTGCATGGAGTTCCAAAATCCCTTTCATACAGTACCCAAAGAAGTTAATTTTCCCTTTCCCATCCAGGAGTACTGCCTTTGGGAAGAATGTAAAGCATACTTTTATGGTTTATAGCTGTCCTCAAACATTTGCCTGAAGAAGCAAAATAATGAAAAGTCCTATAGTTCCATAGTCCTAGGGAATTCATTCTTTCTAAGATTGTTTTTAAAAAAAAAGCTACCATTCCAACATTTAGATCAGAGGCACCATGCTAGGCACAATGCTAAGGCAGCATTATCTATACAAATGTGGTAGTGGAAAGGTCAGGGGGCTTAGAGTTAGGAGAAACCTAGGTTTCAATTTCACCTCTCATTCTAGCTGTGTGACCCGAAGGAAGTCACCTTTGTCTCTTTAAGGCTCTTTTTCTTCTTCTGTAAAATGGGCATAATAACAGTACCTACTTTTCTTATAGAGCTGCTATGAGAATCAAATAAGGTAATGTATCTAAAATGCTTTGCAAAACTTCAAGTGGCATATCAATATTATCTACTAACCATATTTCTGGACATGTGCCCTGAAGAATGGACCCAGCAAAAGCTTGCTACAGCCATATCCTGGGAG
This sequence comes from Vombatus ursinus, assembly GCF_900497805.2. Classification (NCBI taxonomy): domain Eukaryota; kingdom Metazoa; phylum Chordata; class Mammalia; order Diprotodontia; family Vombatidae; genus Vombatus; species Vombatus ursinus. The sequence continues at coordinate 5,102,944 of NW_020954588.1, forward strand.
CAGCCTCTCAAACCACAGAAAATGAAGGAGGTTACATAAAGGACCTTTGACTTGATGTACCAGGTGAAAGGGAATGAAATGACATTTTCTGAGCAGACGACTGACATGCTGAAAAGAGTTTAGGAAAGATAGATCTTGTAGTGGCAGACAAGATGGATGAAAAGAGGAACAGCCCAGAGTCAGGAAGGCCAGGTAAGAGGCTGTGCTGGCCATCAGGGAATAAAGTGATGAGTCCCTTGGCCTAGGGTAGTGATGGTCAGAGTGGAAAAGGGATGATGAAGATGAGAGATATTTCAAATGAAAACTCAATGGGACTTGGTAACTGGCTAACGATCATCTTTTGTACTTTGTCTCCTACATATATATACATATATATGTATACACACACACACACACACACACACACACACATATATATGTTGTGGAATTTGACAACAGTTCTTATTTATTGAACCACACTGGCATGTCCAATGAGGAAGAAGCAAGAAAAGCATGTGAGTTCCCCATCCTGTCCTCTCTTCTCACCTCCTTCAACTCCAGAGAGTTCAAGTTGTGGGGCTGAATGAAAATATCTTAGCCTAATCAGCTCTATGCTTGATATACAGGAGAGGAGTGTGAGATAAGAAAGAGGGTGGCAATTAGGTGTTTATAAATGTTTTCCCTTCCGATTCTCTCAGAGCAGCAGAATAATCAGGAAGTAAAGGCCATGGAAAGTAGATTATATTGCCATCCAAGACAGCAAAGCAGCATCTGCCTCAGGCGCATCATGATGCAGTGAGCCTGTCTTTGCATAATGGAAAATTGACCCTATAAACATGGGATCATAAATATGGAAAGGACATCAGATTCCACTAGAGGCGCCCCTTCAATTTTCAAACAAGGAAACTGAAGACCAGAGAGGTTAATTTGCCCAAAGACACATAAGTAGGAAGTGTCAGAGGCAGGATTTCATCCCAAATAGAACTCTTTCCACTATACCATGCTGTCTTTGTAGAATTGCTATTCACGATCATATCTATTAAAAAATCCTATATGTTTATATTTAAAATCTGCTATGCAAATATTGAAATATGGTGAACATGTAGGTAAGTTGTGAGCACCACTGTACTCATACTTTGATGGTTCTGTAGATTTCTGCTTTCATCAACATAGATATTTGGTCCAACAATGCAGACTGCAACCCAACCCTGCCTGCCCATCCTGTGCAATTCTTGTTCATAACCTTATTTGTGTTTGGCTAGGGGTGGGGGAGGGGAGAAAAGTTCACATTAATTTGTCTTGATACTAACAGAAAAAATGCAGGTTCCTTGAGGTCCGTGGCTGCTCTTTGTTCAGCATCCAGTGCAGTAGAAGCTTATTAATAAATGCTCAATAGATTGGCCTGGATTGGATTAGAAAGCAATATAATACAGTTCATCTCCTACTGCTAATCCCGATACTAGACAGAGAACTCTGACATGTGACAACAATATATATCTAAAGGGCCAAATGTGAACCATGAAAGCAATAGGGCAAAAAGTCAAAGCTTAAATTTCCCTTGGGCCCACTGCCTGATTCCAATTATGCCCTGAGTAGATGAACAAACAAATGTTCAAAAAGCGTCTTCACTGGGCTTTGTACTACCATAGACACTTTACAGTAATGATTACAGCAAAGCCATTTCTGAATTTTAGCAGGTTGTCTAATTCAATTAATAGGTGGAAAAGGAGGGAAGAACAGTGCATTTAAAGGCTACTTTACATTAAGAGTGGTGATATTTTGCATCACAGTGCAAAGGCAATTTTCAAGAACGCACGAGTGATCATTTCACCATCATGGGAGATTTCTGAAATGGGTTTATGTGAAGTGGAATGATGTTGCTATGAAGGAGTGTATATTATAGGAATGACCTATCAGCCACACAATCATAAAGCTCAACTTGTGGAACTTTTTAAACTTACCTCAAGGGCTCCATTTAGTTTAGTGAAATGTCAATTAATCAGAACCTTCAGTTAAATGAAATCTTTCTGTATTACACAGCCTCTCCTTTTATGGGAAAAGTGAAATAAGAAAACCCACAAAAGGAAGAAGTTTCAGAGGTATGTAATAGGGTCAGTAATACATCAGTTCAAACTCATTAGTGCTTCTTCCATCTCTAGGACCAGACAACAAAATATTATGGTCAGAATGATGACCCCATCCCAGCATTACGCAATGATGAAATCATCAAATAAAGGTAAAATTACCTTCAGTACATCAATTTGCATAGGTCTTTTCATATTTTATTAGAATCACAGGATCAGAGATATAACACTGGAAGTGACCTGAATACATCTGTTCCAACAGTTTACGTAAGAAAAAACTGGAGCCTAGCGGGTTACGACTGGCTCCAGGTCACCCAGGTAGTAGTAAGCTTCAGAAGTGAACCTTGAGTCTAGTTCTCATTCCAGCATCATTGCTCTTTCCCACTACATCACAGTGTCTCTCTTTGTATACTTCACATTTATTTTTCAAACAGAACCATAATATTCCATGACATTAATACATGTAATTTATTTAGCCATTCTCCACATGTTGGACATGAAGTCATTTTTTATTTTTATTTTTTGCTATTCTAAATCAAACAGCGATGGACCTATGTAATACTACTGAATTTAAGGGATGTTTTAGGAAGATGTTATTCAAAAACAAAGACTGAAACAAAAAAGGCTTTCTGGTTGGATAATTCTACTGAGAAAACCAGAAATGCAATGAAGCAGCATGGCCTATTGCCTTGACATACTAGTCAACTGAAGCTTAGTCCTGGAAACACCTCTCTTTTCCCAAATGGAATCTCAATGGTCTGCCCTCAGGGCCCTTTGTCTCGCTGCCTGAATCCAGACTGGCCAGAGGTTGAACATGTTATCAAGAGAGGAAGCATGCAATCTAGATACAGCTACCCAACAAATCTCTTTGCACCACAAACTACATATCTCCCTGCTTTTGCTACGTCCCATTTTGGAGGCATGGATAGTTTTGTCTGGTGACTAACTATCCAAAAGCTTTTCTAGAAATTGGGCTCTGACTTGCTGAATGCAGGATTTTAATGAGGTCTCAACATAGTATAGCTTAAATGAACATCTCTTTTTTGTTATTAAAACTATATCTTTCTATTACTGCAACCAAGGAATATAATTATTCTCTTTCTTTTGTCTTCTCCCTCCCTCCCTCTCCCTCTCCCTCCCCCTCTCCCCTGCCCCATCTATCTATCTATCTATCTCTATCTCTATCTCTATCTCTCCCTTCATACCACTCAGCAATTGGGCAGTCCAGGATTTGGTACAACTATTCCTAAAATCACTTTCCAGCCCAATAAACTGTATCACTTGCATAATATAAAATTTATTTGATTCAATATCCCTAATGGGTTATCATCTAAAATACCTTAACATTTGAGACTCACATTTCCTGAGTTTTCATGCTTCTGAGTGAAGAAGAAAAAGCCAGATTCCTTTGATTTCCCATGCCTTTATGTAGTTCCAAGAGGAGAAAGGGTTATTCATTTAACCAAAGCACTGTAACCGCTGACCAAAAGAAACAGGATTTTTCAAGGATTCTTTTCCAACTTGGAAAATAATACAAACCTGACTTATAACAACAGACAGAAAATATTTTTGCTGACCACAAGACCTTTTCAATGCAACTTTGACAACACCAGAAAAAAGAAAGGTTGAAGAAAATAAATCCGTAAAAAAACAAATTTATTTTTATGTCAACTCATCTTCTTAAGAATCAATTTGCTCTTTCCTAATTATTTTTTTTTTCTTCTGAGTATAGATGGGCATCAAATAAAAGAAATCCTCAAAAGGGAAGGAAAGGACAAAGTCTCAGTATCCTGAAAGCAAAATTCTGGGAAGAAATTCAAATGTGATCAGGAAAAAAAAAAGACAAATTGCATTAGTGAATAACCAACCTTCTTCTAGCAGGGTCTGCCTAAGATGCTGGTAGACACTCTAGAAGCTTCTAGAATTGCTCAGTCCAAAAGTTTCCCATTAGTGGAAATATCTTGGTTCTGTCTCTAAGAGACTTTACAATGACAGCTGAGATTTCACACAAAGAAAGCACTTCTCAGAAATTCATTATTGCAAAACCTAGGTAGTCTATCCTCATCTTGATTCATCAATAGTTGGACATCAAAGGGATTATATTTGTTTAAAAAAAACAATTGGTATTTGCCATGAATCCTCCATCAAAAATAGTACAATGATATTTGCTGACCTACATGGGTTGGAAAAGAATTAAAAGGCAATTAAAAATGCAAATCGTTTCTTCCTTCCAGGAAGGATATAATTAGCAAGGTCAATTATGCAGTAGTGGGTAGCAACATATCCCTTGGTGGAAGGCTATTCCCAGTAAAAATATAATTCATAAGGTCTGCAATCTGCTGCTTGCTTTGTTATTTGTTAACCTGGAGACAACTCCTGGCTATATCACAAACAATACTCAGTTAAACCATCCTTCTCATCATTGTTTGAAAACAACGTTTGGATTGTAAAAGGCCGATGTTGAAAACCTACTTGAGGAATATGTAAAAACACACATGTAACCTTTGACAATCACCTCCAAAACGTTACTGCTTCTTGAAAGGAAAGAGGCATAATTGTACAACCTTAAGAAAGAGGGGAATTCATACCAGACACAATGAAAACGCCCACATTGATTCTCCATACAGAAAAAATATTATCTTGTGTCAGTTACAGCTTACAATTCAGGTAACTAGCATAGTTGGGGAATGGAAAGGTATGATTAACTGGATTTTCCAATTAATTAACCCATTTAAGAGTGAAAATATCTGACCTCCTTTGCTTGTTGGTTCCCTCTAGCCCCCCCCCCACATACACACACACACACACACACACACACACACACACACACACACACACCTGGGAATTTCAGCTGTGAACAATTGTAGTGATAGCTCAATTATCCTTTTAGAAATAAAGCCCTTTAACCAACCACAAATTTTCTACTGAGTAACTACACCACCAATCTCAGTGTCAACACACTTTGAAAGAGGGCTCATAAAAATGCCCAGGTAATACAGCTGGCTTTGAAGATTTCATCTCAGTCATATTACCCTGGAGGAAAAAATTCATTCTTTCCTCCCCCAAAAAAATTTCACATGGATATAAAAAAGAAAGCCTTAGATATTCATGAAAAATGAAACCTATTAAACAAATAAGTATGATTAGAATTCCAAGTTAGAAGTAGTAACCACAGGGCAACTATGAGATCAGTGACGCCATCGATGTATATGCAGATGGTAATCATGTGCAATGTCTTTGTCTTCCATTGTGGTTCTTTCTTGTCCATTGTCCATGGAAGTCCACGAGCATAGACTGGGGGCTGTACTCTTGATCTTTTGATATTTCATGGATACTAATAGGGTACATAGCCTGACTATCTTTTGAGAACTATTAATATGGGCTCCCTTATATAAGGATTCTCCCCATGTAAACAGTCCACCTCTTTTTCTGGTCATACATTAAGGATTGTTGTTCAGTAGGTTTAGTCATGTCTGACTCTCTGTGACCCCATTTTGGGGTTTTCTTGGTAAAGTACTGGAGTGGTTTGCCATTTCCTTCTCCAGCTCATTTTACAGATGAAGAACTAAAGCAAACAGGGTAAAATGACTTGCCCAGGGTCACACAACTAGTAAGTATCAGGCTAGATTTGAACTCAGGGAGATGAGTCTGATTCCAAACCCAATGCTCTATCCACTATGCTACCTCACTGCTCCTACATAAGGAATAGGACCTGTGATTTGTTCCATTAGTATGGGGAATCCCCAGGTAAGGGACTTCCTTTTTCCAATGCAGGTCAGCACCTTTACTGGCCTGCAATTTACAGCCTTAGTAAGTTTCCTAGAGCACTGAGAGACTGTGATTTCCCTAGAATCAGACAGCCAAATGCATCATAGGCAGGACTTGATCCCAGGGCTTCCTGACTTCAAGGCCAGCTCTCAATCCACTATACCATGCTGTCATACACAAAACACTGCTTTTGCCTTTCTTTATTTCCCAAGAGCTTAGGGCAGTAACCATTGAGTAAATGCTTGATGATTAATTGATTGATTTATATTGAATGTCCTGCATAGTTCTTTATTAATGATCTAAGCCAACTTGCTAAAGCGCACCATGTGACTATGCATTACCTTATGGGTGATCCACAGCATTAATTTTCTTGAATATATGTTCTAGAATGTACACATTGTCCTTGAGGGAAGGAATTTTTGGGGGGCAGGGGGGTTCCTTTCTCTATCTCACCAGTGCTTAGCATGATGCCCAGCATACAGCAGGTGCTTAATGAGTGCCTGTTGACTGACTGACCCTGAGATATTCTATGATTCACAGCATGCCTGGAACTGATGTTAAAAAGATAAGCTTTTGTTTCAGGGAACAACTTGGGGTTTTTAACAGCAATATACAATTTCCTAAAGATAATCCATTCTGCCCTGTTCCTATTAAGCCCTGGAAAAGATTTATAAAGATTTCTATCACTCCTTTCTATTATTTAAAAATGAGTCATCAAACTGAAACCTCGAATGCCGCAGTCCCCTGTGTGCAATACGAAGAAGTAAAAATGGGACTGAAGAAAACAGAGGGGCAGAACAGCAGGCCTAGACCACACATACGGAGAGGACGGAGGTGCCAGAAGAAATGACAGGATTTTGAAGAATGGAGGATACCAAATGTTTGGGAAAAAATCCATCAAATATAAAAGTCAACCAGGGAAATAGCAATCGTATCTGAGTCATATACCTACATCCACAGCTTTACAAAATATTTTTAATAAGTGTTTTCATTAATAAAAATATCACCATTACTTCCTAATGACACCCCACCTCCCACCAATAGAATCCTCCCTTGTAACAAAGTATAAAGAAAATATAGCAACATATTGAGTATGTCTGACATTAGCTGTCTCATTTCTGTACTTCTCTCATTCTCTGCCTCTCTCTGTCTCTCTGTCTCTCCCTCTCACTAGCTCATGACTTGTATGTATTATTTTGATCTTTTAAAAAATTTGATCATGTTATTTCTCAGTTATCAGTCTCATTTATCTAGTTATTGTTTTTTTCAGAATTTCTATTTCTGCATTTGCTGGGAGGGGTATTTAATGTGTTGGCTTCCTCTTTTTTTCATCCATTCTGCGGGCCACTTCCTCCTCTCTTTTGTTAATGTGTTTAGAGATGATAAAAAACATTTCCACTCAAGTTTGCTTTGCCTACACCACATAGGTTTTGGCATGTAGTCTCAACTGTTATTTTCTTTGATAGCATGGTTCCTTTTTAATTTTTTTCTTTGACTCATTCATTTGGAATATATTAGTCTCTGTTGGCAGAGTACATGGGCATAAACAATCTAAAAGACTTAAACTTTGATAATTCTTTCTTCAAAAAGAAATCGGAGAGGGTCACTGGTAATGGCTCTATTAAAATCATATAAACTGAATACTCATAGTACAAGTGTATGGCCGCAAAAGAGGAGTAAAACACACCTCCATTGGAATGTTGGGTCAAAAAAAAAATCTAAGAAACACTTGGGATGATTACTAATGAAGTCTGTAATAGAAAAGGTGTCAAAGGCATGGAACAGAATGGCAGCTGTGCCTAGTAAACAGATGGTGACCATGAGCACTGTTGAGTTTAATGAGTCCAAACTTACCTTTTAACTGGGGACAGCTCAAGAGAATGATAACCAGATGCCAATCGTTGGCCCCACATCTATAGTTTTCTCCTCATTCTAACAGCCTGAAGGAATAAAGGACTAATTTTCAACATGCTTGGGAAGAAAAATCCCTCCCGGGTGGTAAGATACAGAGGGAGGAGAGTACCAAAAGCCGTCTCCTTTCCCCTTCAAGCTTAAGATCCTAATTGGAGACCTCACGGATGACTCTTGCCTCAGACTCTGGGCAAGAATCCAGGATAAGAAAAATGATAAGAATATGAATACCTTCTTTTGACATATAGTTCTTGGTTCTAGGGAGCTTAGGGAGACCAAAGAGAAAAACAACAACAACCACAATATTTCTCCTAGGGCAAAGAAGATACAGCATGTGTTTCATGAATAATACCAGTGAACATTTCACCCCTTGCTGTAATCATTTAGCCCCACAGAGGACTCCACAGACCAAAGCAAAAATGGCTTTCTTTGGAGATTTTTCTGCATTTTCTACTAATCTTAGCAGACTTTTTTTTAAAAAAACTCCTAATCTCTATGTGATCCACAATAAAAAATCAACACCATACAATATAGGTGTGTGTATATATATATATATATATATATATATATATATATATATATATATATACACACACACACACATACACACATATATGTATATGTATATATATACACACAAACATATATATATACATATATATAATAGCTAATAACCAACACACACATACATTCTAAAATCAGATATAAAACTTTCCCCAAGAAATAGACAATTGATTTATTCAGATAATAATAATTTCTTCCTCCATTCAAGTCCTATTTAGATGGCTTACTGTGGTGTAAAGGTAATCCTGGGTTCTCAAAGGGTACACCAGCGACTGTAAGCTCTAGAAGGTTCAACTAAATGGCAAAATCTTTAGATATGGGTGTGGTGACAGACCATATATCTGTCTTAATAATAAGAGTTGAACCCAACATGGTATTTAAACATTTGCAAAATATTATATATGTATATATACATATGTGTATATATACACATATACATATGTGTGTGTTTGTGTGTGTGTGTGTGTGTGTGTGTGTGTGAGAGAGAGAGAGAGAGAGAGAGAGAGAGAGAGAGAGAGAGAGAGAGAGAGAGAAATCTCTTTAGAGCCCCTGAACCAACCTGGGAGGTAGGTTCCATGGGTATGGTTATCTCCATCTTACAATGAGAAAATTGAGGTTATGAGCAGTTGTAATTTGCCCAAGGCCATGCTGTCATCAACTTCTCCCCTAAAAATGCTGCTTCTTTGATGATCCAGCTAGGTAAGGTAACAGGGATTTAGCAACAGGGCTTGGACACCAGGTATTCACAGAGGAGGGTGGAGGGGACAGAAACTCATTAAACTTCTACAAAGGCTTACTGAGGATGCTATAAACCTTGACAGAGGCAGTGCCCTCATGGACTGCATCATGCATCCTTGTACCGTTTTATATTATTTATATTTCTTTCTAAAATACATGCCCCACAATACAAAGTTCCATAAGAATAGGACTTTGATTATAAGATGCACAGCTCTAGATAATGATAACAATAACAATAGCAACAAAATAATAGTAGCTAACATTTACACAGTACTTTAAGATTTGTAAAACACTTTACATCACATTTGATTCTCACAACAACCTTTGAGGTAGAAGCTATCATTATCCTCATTTAACAGATGAAGAAACAGGCTGACAGAGATCTGGTTCCCAGGGTCACATGCCTGGTTAAGTGTCCAAAGGAGAATTTGAACAGAAATCTTTCTGACTCCAGGCCTACCACTCTATTCACTGTCACCACCTGCCTCGCTGTATATCAGAAAAATTCAAGACTGACCTGGACTATCTTTACTCTCAAAATAAAATGATCAAGGCTGGGTTCCTCTAAAGAAATTGTCCTCCTACCCTTCATAATGGCAGGTCCTAGCAAGCTGGCCTCAAGTATACAACCAGCATACTGGATCTGTTTTCAGAGCAATAGCTTAACTAAAAGCAGATAGGCTTATTACTAGAAAGCTACAGAGCAGCTGACAAAATTCTGTTTAGCCTCAGAAATTCATAAAAACCATAAACTAAGGTGTGGAGAGGTTGAAATTTGCATCAAGTTGGGAGGGGGAGTACCCACTCCAATGAAATCCCAGATGGTCTAAGGCATTGAAGATACCAATCTTCAATCTGTAGACTACCAAGAAAATCAGACAAGAGCTGTCATTCACCGTCCTCTCCTTCCCATCATATGTTTCCAGGGGGAATACAAATTACTTCCTAGTTGGTACACAAAGTTTATATCCAAACGGTCTATCAACTCCCACTCTTATTCTTCCATGAAATGGTAGCAGATGAAGGTCACTATTTCCTATCAACCAATCCACATATTAGAATCATAGATCAAAACAGTAGCCAACATAGGTGATGCTTATATCTGTAACCCAAGTATTCTCCAGCGATTAACAACATGACATTACCTACACTAACAATACCCCCTGGAGCAATGGAGAGGGGATATGAATCATCAGCCATACTTCCAGGTGAGGAAACAAAGCTAGCTACATAAACTGACAGCCCAAGTCACTTTAGTGGGTGTTAGAGGAAAAACATGGGTCCCAATTAGCAGGAATAGGTTTTGGCTGCTAAACCATGGGGTCTAGTCAAAATCATCCCTGTTTTCATATGCAGACTAATGGCCTGAACCCTAGAAAAGTGACAGAGGATTCTGGACTCTAAAAAGTTCATGCATTGTGGCTGTCTGTTAAAGGCAAGATACCCCCCTACACACACCCACACTGTCCTCTTTCTAAGTTAGGAAATCAACAAGCCTTTATTAAGAGCAGGTTCTGGGGAAAACATCGTGATGCTCCCCTCCAGGAGTCAGTAGAAAGACCTATGGAGGAAAATGCCAACGGTCTGATCTCAGACAAAAAAAAAAGGAAAAGAGAGGACAGGAAAGGACAGGAAAGGACAGGACAGGACAGGACAGGACAGGAAAGGAAAGGAAAGGAAAGGAAAGGAAAGGAAAGGAAAGGAAAG
>NW_020954588.1:5113704-5117276 GCF_900497805.2 Vombatus ursinus
GGAAAGGAAAGGAAAGGAAAGGAAAGGAAAGGAAAGGAAAGGAAAGGGAAAGTGGTGGCTCAGCTGAGAGACAATTCTCATTTATCTTTGGCCAAATGTCTGAAATGATGAATGTTTTCCTAGGACAAAACAGCCTCTACCCTCTACGACTGTAGGTATCACACACAGGAATTCCAAGCACTGGGCTTTCTGGGCCACACAGTTTGCAACTGAGTCCAAACTTTAAAGTCTTTCAAACTTGGTAGTGAGGCATGGAAGGCAGACTTTAAAGAAGGCATCCAGAGTTGATCATTTTATAAACATTTTTTGACATAGACTAGTGCTGGGCTTGGGCAGTCTCCTGGATGCTGTTCTGAAATAACAAGCAGGCATTCAGCCCCATGAATGGGGACACCAGTTACTAGATCAGCATGGAAATGTAGCAGGGGTCCTGGAATGCCTGGTAGGAGCAGGGTAGGGGCAGAGGTATAATAAGGCTGAATAAGTATCAGCCTGCATATGTTTCGGCAGACATCACTAATAATACCATACTCAGAACCATGGAAGCTTCCTTCTTTCTGGTGTTCAATATTAGTAGCATGTACGTATGTATGTATTATACAGAAACTAGTCTGCTTGCATAGATAAAGGCTAAATATAATCAAATGTCTGTATAAGGGAAGGAAATATGAAAATTCATGAGTTAACCTGTTTGTGCGTCAAGCAAATAAACAAATTGTCTTTCAGGTTATGCCACAATTTAAGGCCACTAGTGATCATCAATAAATAAAAATACTCTTGTATTCCATTAATGTGTTTTAATTTTCTAAGACCTGCATTTCCTCAAGGGCCCAAGCTCAGATGACTTTCATTTGGAAACATGACTGACCAAGGCATAAAACAAGGCTCAAACTAAAATGAAGCCATATAAATGGAAACAAAAACTGAAGGAAAATTCATTAAAATTTTCATTATTCTTCCTTGCTATGGACACTGCCTGACTTATGGGGAATATTCCAGTATCTATGAATGTATACCAGTGTCCCTTTTATTTAGGTATGTACATATCCATGGATCTGTTTATATGTATATGTTTTCATAAATATGAATAAAAAGTACATGGACACACATATACATCTATCTGTGCACATATCTATGCATGTATCTTTTCTTTCATATATAAGAATATATACATGTTTGCATGTGTTTTCATATATTTTTATATACACACAGGTCAAAGGAAAAAATATATACCCTAGTAGTAATAATGATGATATAATAATAATAATAATAACTAGAATTTATATAGCACTTTAAGATTTGCAAAGTACTTTTATATGTTATCTCATTTAGTCCTTCCAACAACTCTGTGAAGCTATTATTATCCTCATTTTACCAGTGGGGAAACTGAGGCTGAGATAGGTTAAGCAACATGCTTAGAGTTACACAGCTCTTAAGTATCTGAGTCAGGATTGGACCTTGGTCTTCCTGACTCCTTGGCCAGCACTCTTACCAATGTACAAAAATTTCCCCAGATTCAGCTAATGTCCATAACAGGGGTGAATGAGCAGCACATTCATCAACTTTCCTTCAACTTACACACGCCCATAATTTGTCCACATGTGGTTTTTTTTTTAGTTCATTTGGAGATATAATATACATGAAAATGTGAAGAGTGAAATGGGCCTCCATTTGGAAGAACTAGTTAGGGCCATTAGCTAATGACCTAAAACCTGCAGCCTAAGTTAAATTGGGCTTAGCCTTTCCATCAGTCACCAAGCAAATTTCTCAAAGTCTGCATATCGAGCAAGTGCCATCCAACGGATTCTCTGTTTTGCTTATTCAGCTCAGTTCAAATAAAAGGTAATGATATCTGAAATACTACAGTCTTCCTAAAAGTCCATTGATCCTCAGCGTGGTTTTGAAAGCTTTCAATGCTTTCCTGAATGTGGGCAAGACTTGTCTGGCCCTATCTGGAAGGTCTATCTGGAAGAGGGCAGGTTTCCACTTATATGCATGGAGGACATCCCTTACTGCACATTAAACTACCATCTCATCTTGATTAAGCAATAAGATAGCTACCATTTCATTATAGAAGGTCAACCAAAGAATTGCTACATGATTGAGTAAACTGATTGGCCTATTAGTGTGGTAAGGATGGCTTTGGCTGACCTACCCACAACACGACAGCTAATGCAGGAAGAAGCTCTTAAGGTCTTCTTTTAAGCGTATGAGATCTCTCTCTAAGTGTGTTCTAAAGGATAGTACCATGCCTCCTCTTCAATAACTTCCAGGCATGATCAAGTCTCAAAGGCATCATTAATGAGTCGCTGCAAGGATGCTAGTTTTAGAATTGGCAAGGGGTCAACATAGGGCAGGGGGAGGGCTGAACAACTGGACCCTTGGCTGCTGATTAATCAGATGCAGCAGTGCAATCATGAAAATGTTGCTACTGACCCACTGTCATTAAAGCGTGCCCAAGCTGCGTGTCCTTCGGAAATAGAAAGCTAGTTCACATGACAAGCTAGCAAAGACATGCTCTTTCAACAGTCAGCATCACAAGAGGAAACAGAAGATTGCTTCCACGTTCCATTGACATCAGAAGAGAGACTGAAGCCACATGGCATATGATAAATGAGCTTCAGGGACCATGATAAAGACTTCTTACTTGTCACCTGCAGTGGAGGCACAGCTGTGTTATTCTAAAAGGAGAAGAGAAGTCAGGCTGAGAAGTAAGGTCAGAAAGCCTCTTTCAGTGTGGTGTAGAAGTTGGACCCACAGAGTATGGAAGATCTGGGTTCAAATCTTGCCTCTGGCATTTCCTCATCTGTAAAATGGGGATAATAGTAGCACCTTCCTCATATGGTTGCCATAATAATTGCTAGTATTTATATAGAAATTTAAAGTTTGCAAAACGTTTTTAAAATATCATTTTATCTCATCCATACAACAACCCTGGGATCTAAATGCTATTAGTATCCCCATTTTACAGAAGAGGAAACTGAGGCAAACAGAGGTTAAGTGACTTGTCCAGGGTCACACAGCTAGTAAGTGTCTGAGATTAGATTTAAAATTGGGTCTTCCTTACTCTAAGCCCAACCGAGTTTCCTCCTATCATAAATATAATCTGTTATTATTGTTCTTATTGTTCTAGTTGTTAGTGTTACCTTATGGAATATTTTAGCACAATGGAACAGTTCTATAGAGATACATGACGTGGGGAAGAGAACAAAGGATCTGAGAGTTAGTCCAGGTTCTGTCACTGACTAACTAGTCTTAGAAAAACTGCAAAGTTTCCTCCATGCCTCAATTTATTCATTGGGAATAATACCACCTGCCCTACCAGTCTCACAAACTTGCGTTGAAAGGAAAGAAATAGAGGCAGCTAGGTGGCACAGTGGATAGAGCATCGGCCCTGGAGTCAGGAGGACCTGAGTTCAAATCCGACCTCAGACACATAACACTTACTAGCTGTGTGACTCTGAGCAAATCACTTAACCCCAACTGCCTTGCCAAAGAAAGAAAGAAAGAAAGAAAGAAAGAAAGAAAGAAAGAAAGAAAGAAAGAAAGAAAGAAAGAAAGAAAGAAAGAAA